>NC_134483.1:542728230-542834370 GCF_040206685.1 Ascaphus truei
CCAATGCACGGAGGATTTAGTGTCGGGTAAACCACAAGTCAGAACGCACTGCACATATTTATTTACCATTGAGTAGAAAGCTACTGTGCATCTTTCCTGCTGTTTAGACACCATACGACCTGCGACAACTGGGTGAGTGCAGGTTTCAGGGACCTTTGGAACACCATGTGTGTACCGGTCTGCATGCGTGTGCCTGTATGTACGTACCAGTGTGAGTGTACCTGTATAAATGTATGTATGTATGTATGTATGTACCGGTGTGCGCCTGTCTGCCTGTATTTATATATCCATGTGCGTGTACCGGTCTGCGTGCGTGTGTACCTGTCTGTGTGTATGTAGCTGTGAGTGAGCTTGCACTGCAGTGTGTGTATATGGACAGGCCGCTCTAGCAGCCGAGTAGTTGGAAGAAGTCCCCCTCTGCCCCTCCCCCTCTCTCCCCCTCCCCTAATTCTCCCTACCCACTACTGTGTCACAGGTGCCCATCTCTACTGTGTCTCCCATTGAGTAAAACACAGGAGACACTTCTGAGGAAAAGCAGGTGGTGGAAAGATTTCAGCCTCCCCTGAGTCAACCCAGAGCCGGTTCGTCTGTATAACTACTTACATAAATATTTATCCAGCAAATATACCTGTGTGCAAAGAATAAACTTCCTATGCACAACTAACAGCAAAGTGTCTGGGTCTTACCATCTCTAAAACTTCCGCAGTAATGAGTCCGAGAATGGACAAGTCGTGTCCAGTGATGGACGCTGTTTCCCCATGTGGTACCTGGAAGGGGTTATAGGCCCCACTCGTACTGAAGGGGATAATGTGAGGGGTTTGCACGCTTTCAGTAGACCTAATCACTACATGAAGATGCGAGTTCTCTGACACGATACCAACGCGTTGGCTGACACGGGGTCAAATTACATTTCCCCTTACACGATATCAACAAAACGTGTGCATGTTTTCACATGTGTCGCCTGCAGTGAGAGCCCGGTGTGATCCGATGCTCGTTTAATCCGTTCTAATGAGGCTGGCAAAGAAAGGAGCCCTGTGCAGACAGTACAAGGCTGGCCTCTCTGGCAGCAGAAGGGTGACGGCTCTCGTTTGCATGTTCCCGTTAGCTGGGGTGCTCCGTTTTCTTTAGCAATGCTTGGTGTATTCTCACACACTGTATACTAGGGATGCCCCTCTGCTGTCAGGGGGTTAACTGCGCCTATGTTGGGATGTGACACCTCTCATACCAGTCATGGCGTGTTCAGCCCTTAACGTGTGCGTGTGCCTCTCAATGCCATGAGCTGCGAGCCATAAATACCGTATGTAGCGCGATGTAAGAATGAAATACTTCATCCTCTGATCTGTAGCCTTATAAGATGATTAATAAACTTCTGACATCGGTCTCGTTTTTTCTACAATTTGTGTTCATATGAACGTTATTGGTTGGGTTTTTAAAATGTCAGAAGTTTGGGAATATAGTGATTGATACCTATATCTGCGTCCCTCTGCAATTCGTCATTCAATGGCAAATATGGTGCCAGGGAGTGGTTAAAGTGCCATTATGATGCAGGAAAAAACTAATCTGGGGCCCTGTACAATGCTTTGTGATTGATAATTACATCTGTTTAAGACTAATTTATGTTTATAAGTAATAAAGGACGTTTCCCCCCCACAAAAACATTCTGCTACTTACTGTAGTAATAAAAAAAAAAATGTAAATCAGAAACCTTGCATCAGGGATTGCAGTCGGCCTCTTTGTAAAGAGTTTCCCATAATGCACCGGGATGTGCTCATACCAAAATATTGCAAAATCCGCTGTATTTATTCTTCATGTTACACAACCGTTCTCACTTTCCTGCGTGTGTTCTCACAAACACGCTGCTGGAATAGCCCTGTACTTCTGCAATATGTCCGAGCCAGGACGCCCTGCGCAGATCCCTGCTGAGCGGACATCAGAGAGAGACAATAATTAGACTAGCAGCACAGATGTGTGCAGTGCCCATGGGGTACAACCTGTGCCCCTCTGAAAACAAAGGGGTCTATACCAGGTTGAGGAAATATTTACTGTTGGTGCAAGAAATAGATGCCAATCAGGTGTGTGAGCGTGTTATCGTAGGGTTACCTTGGCAACTGAACATTATGAATAGGGGGGGCCCCTCGAGAGAAAAAAGGTTTAGAGCCACTGAATTAGAGTAACAAAGAACAGAAGACTACAGCAGCACGAGATGGTGTTTTTGGGTGTTGGCACGAGATGGTGTTTTGGGTGGGGGCATGGGCTTGCAGTTGGAAGATTATGCACTGGAATGCCCTCATTTTAAGGAATCTGTGATTATTGATCAATGGCTCCTCTGCACCAACTGGTTACTCAATTGAATTCCTCATCGACCCACCAAAGAAGTGCATTCTTTTGAAGACCCCTTCCTATCCCCTAAAGTAAAAGTGCTACAAAAAGCAGTCGGTTACTTCTATCAAGCACTGTTACTGAAGTTCCCATACAAGAAAGGTTGGAATGAGCTGGGCTTTTCTTTCAGCGTTGTCTGTTTATCACTGAAGTAATACTGTATAACTGTAGGGCCTCCCCATAGGCAGCCATATTACCCCCAAGTTGGGACTCCCACATTCCGAAAACTTAAAACTCCTAACGCTTAGATTGTAAGCTCTCCGGGGCAAGGATTACCTCTCCCATTGTCTTAATTTTATTTGTTGCACTTATTGTATTATAATACACTATATAAATATATATATATATATTCTCTGCGCTCAACCCAGGCACATTGAAGGTAGTTTAAACTAAACATGGTCACGCTCCCACAAAATTACAATAGTGCAAAAAAACAAAAGTAAAGTTGAAAAAGTGGTAACCAAAATAATACAGTGACCTTTATTAATCGTGAATGTATCAGAGAATAAGAAGTCCAATGACTTGACATGTAAAAAGTGACTATATTGGTTAACAGCAGTGCGCAATCTAATATGTGGGTGTTTGAATAAAACAGCGCACGTAAGCCATACTGGGCTAATGAAAAAGTCCTCCACTCAACCCTTAGGTAAGAAACAGTCTCTTATGATTCTAAAGTACACGATGTCTTCAAAAGGAGCGAGGGAAAGAGGAAGCACAAGAAGTGCAGTAGGGTGATATTGGTGACCTGCATTTGAGGTCATCTTCCAAAGGTTGTACTCGCGTTCTGATCACATGAATCAGGCACATAGCAATTGGTGGGTGGATGGTCAGATGGATGAAGGTGATCTCTGAAGGAAGGAGATAAGAGGCACGATAGCGTAGACGGTATATAAAAATGTAACGCTTTATAGCAGTAAAAACCCTCGGGTATGGGCACTTACAAGAAGTCTGTTCTTTAGTGCATATATAATACAAACAGGGATATCCCGGGAGTTGGGGGAGGAGCGATCTGGTAACGCTGGTGTCTGCTGCGATTGGCCGTCAGATGGAGTCACTGCTGATTATGGTCACCCGGAAACAAGTGACGGATCACTCGCTGTCCTCTCTCTTACCTACCTGGTACCATTTAATCTATGTTAGCATAAATTCAGTAGAAAGAACGTCGGCAAATACCTCTCAGATGCTTCAGCAAAAATACCTCTAAGACACTTTTTGCCTATATAAACCTGCTTGTAATCTCTAATAAACAGGCAAGTGATTTGAGAAAGAACTGTTGTGTCTGAATCATGTCGCTTGCTCCAGGCGCCTGCTGTTCCCTGTCCAGCACATTGAATACATTAGGTATCTCCTGGGTGAGCTTTCGGGTCCAAGGAGAGGAGAGCCGCTGCACGGCAGAGGGGCATAAAGAATTGTCAATTATTTTACAGTCTCTACGCGTTTCGCAGCGTGCCAGCTTCCTCAGGAGTCATATCTCCCACCCACACAGGAGGATCTACTTATACTCCCCTTAATCCACTATAGTAGCATGTCAATCAAGTAATTTGAAAAATGGCGTTTAGTGCCGATTGATCCGTTGACATTCCACTATGGAAATCAATCCGCACGAATGAACACTTAAAAATATTTGCATAGGCTTACAGGTAAATTACTAAAAGAATCTCTAATATAGACAAATGCTTAGAGACGCTCAGACAGTGAAACACACAGACTGCATGTGTAATTATTAGCAGTCCGGAATAGTACATAAAACACAGACAAAGCTCAGTTTTAGCACATCTAGTGAAACTCATACACGGCACAGTGCCTAAATATATATGTATAAATATCTATTAAGTAAAATGGTCTTTTAGTTTGACATTTTTGGCCAAAATTGTTGTAAGCCCCTGAGCCACCTTCACGGCAGACCACAATTCAGGGATCCCTAACGCTAATATAAATTCTTAATAACCTGTGTAATAACAGGAAGAATGATTTATAGTAAATCTGTCAATATTAGTTGCAAAGTTCTAAGTCTGATTGAAGCCTTTATTAACCTGTACATTACCAGGAAAAGCACTCTGTATTAGAGTTGTCACAACCATCCAGCAAGCAAACAAGTTCCCCTTTGTGGAAGATGCTATGGAGTGAGCCCTTAACCATTTAATCAATAGGAGCTTGTTAGGTGTCCAGTATATTTCACAGTCCGGAATAGTACCTTGTAAAGAGCGTTGTAATGAAAATAGCAGTACTTGTGTTTCACCACAAGTCTAAATTATGTCAAAATTAAAGCTGTCTCACATGTTAATCTGGTCTGTAACTTTTACATACGCCTATAATATATATTATCTGTAAGTGTTACATACGCCTATAATATATATCATCTCTAACTGTGCATGCAATGTCTTGTATATAATGTATAACCTGCTCACTTTATGTAACTGTATTTGTAATTATGTATTTGTCATCATAACTCTGCCCAGGACATACCTGGAAACGAGAGGTAACTCACTGTATTACTTCCCGGTAACACGTTTTATAAATAAATCTATCTGACAGATCTAATACATAGTAGACCTTACATATAAATTTAATACATTGACTCTAAAAGAAACAAGAAGTATGTAATACAGAAGATATATGGTGCCACGGGTGACCAGCACTTTTAACACATTTATATTTTTCTGGGATCATTCACTCGGCAAAAAACAAGATGGTGGAATAAAATGAGGTTTATTCGGGTAAACCTGCGTACACACAATGAAATACAAAATACAGACAGAATACACACTTACTGGGGGTCTGGGGTTGAAAACTAGCCTCAACTAGGTGCAGGGTGCCTGCTTCAGCAAAGGCTTACCCTGTCTGCTCCACGTCACTGGAATAAACCTGGAACAAGTGACATTATTCCTCAGAACTGGCCCTCAGCTTGCTAGGCTCCCTGGCACCTCACTGCCCAGTGCTTTGCTATTGCGAGCAAAACACCTGGGAGAACCTGCCGGTGTGCATGACTGGACCAGTACCAAGGTTACCTGTAAGTCTGGAAGACGGAGAGAGAGCTCTGATTGGGGCAGCTCCTTACATAGACTTCGGTCTCCTATGTCTAACATGGAAAATGGACTAGCGGCCAATCAGAGCGTGGGAACTTTTCCCACCTGCCAATCGGAACGGGGGCTCATCTGGCTGCTGATGTCAGGAGGGGGCGTGCCAAGCCGGCTTGAAAAAAACGGGTGGGCGGAAAATATGAATTGGCCAATGGGAAACGCATCCACAAGCGGCATCTTCCCCCAGCTAACCCATTGCCGGCTCCACCAAGTCTGGCAGTCACAAAGGGGCCCCGGAGAGGTGCCCCTTGCTCTCTGGACCTGGCACTTAGCCTTTCCCTGCTCACCAAACTGGTTTCCCCACCTCGACATCCTTTTTCCTTTGAACTCCAATGTCTATGCAGACATCCTGGCACCTATGTAAATGCCCAGGCTGACTGCATAGACATTTATACATACAGTATAAAACATTCTTTAATAAAGTATAGACCTTGGGGAACCTTTTATCTGTGAGGAAATGGGTCTGGGATACCTGGGCTCGAAAACCAGGATTCTGGGGGACACTGGAGAGCCCCGGGGTAATTCACCTCGCGTACCCGCAAATCATGCCTGCACGTCGGGGAGAATTGCTGGGCCTCCAGTAACTTTGTCCCCCGAACTCCTGCAAACAAAAGGAATACATTTTGACCTAAATATCCCACTTAAAACTTACACTCACGAAGTTTCATGTTTCTGGGACAAGAGGGAACAGGTATCGGCTGGTTACCCCTAAACCTTGTTGGGGATGATGGGGTTAATTGTTGGTCACCACAATGCCATGTTTCCCCTATACATCCCCTGTAATGTCCCTGTTTTGCAGCTCAAAAACTAGCTGCAGTCCTATGAATGTATGTTGAATGTGCAAACTATTTGCAACACAAGGGGGAGCTTCTAGCGCTGAACCAAGCGTCAATTGAATAAGTGCGTCTGTGGTGAGCGGCTCCATTGAAGCTCTGTATCACTTCCTAAACCGCAAAACCCACCAGGGAAGTCTTAACCACAAACTCAAGTGGATAAGTGGTTTGCGGTCTAGTTGAAGTGGCAGAATGCAACAATGTATCCTGCGGTCTCGTTAACCAATTAAGGTCAAGTGGTGGAGTGCTTCTGCGGTTACTGATTCCGGCAAGCAGTGATACATTGTATGCCTTAACTCAAACCCCAAACCACATCACAGAGCCTATTCAATTAAGTAGCTAACTTTTGTTAGGAAAGAGCTAGCACTCTAATTTTTGGAATACAGATAGTTGAGAATGTAACATTCACATACGTGTTGTTTTTTACATCACCCACAGATACAGAAAGTACAAATAAAAATAAAATGTGTTTCAGGTATGTTTTAAAATGTAACAGCAGGAACCCTTTCCTGCCAGTCAGGCAATGAATCCATTAGCATGTCAATGTGTTAAGGGTGGATGAGCTGAGAGATTTTTCATTCCGTACTTCAATGGGCACCCTGCTATGTTGGTGTCACAGTGTCTAGAGAAGTCCGGAGTTGAAAAACCTCAGAGACCCTAGGTGTCAGGGTGGCTGGATTATTGCAAAGTACCAGATATTGGTGCAAAGTATGGGCTATCAACACTTGGTAGCCAAACCCCAGACTTACTGTTGCCAGGTAAGGGGTTGAGCCCGGTATGCTAAGCAGCTTAGGTGTCAAGTTAGCGCATGCTCCTGGCAAACCAGGAAGCAACTTCTGCCCTTTTTGTGAGCTACTGACAAGTCTGGGATAGGTGGGAAAAGTTGTTTCCACGGGAGGATTGGCTGGGTATTTTAGAAATAGGACCCTTAACCCTATCAAAATGCCTGCAGCCCAGTCCTAGTGAGATTCACCGAAGATCCATCTGAGATTCATCCAAACTACAGCGTCAGCGGTTCCGGAGTGTGAGGGGTTAACTATATCGTAATGAAGATTCGCACCCCTCTTCCAGAATTTGTTTCAGCTAAGGATTCCCGAACAAATCCTGTAAAGACTGAACGAAAAGCTTTCCTTCGGCGGAGATAAAGGGGTGGCAACTTGTGCCCCTAGCCGAGGACTGTCGCACGGCTCAAATCGCGCACCCACTTGCATGCGTCCAGGGGTGCCCAGAGACTTTGTTTTCAAGTCGTTCCGTGGACACTGTATTTCGTTTCCCCATCCCAGTAAGTGTTTATCCAGTGTAATTGTCAAGAATTGTGTGTTTTTCTGAAAAGGAAATAAATTACCATTTATTTTGCCCGCCTTGTCGTGCTCAATCCAGAATTCCAGTATTAATGTATTGATAAGATTTCGTCTCCCGTGACACTCATCTCCTTTCTACAAAGTCTCTTTTTATCGGTAATGTGGAATTTTAGAAGATTACTACAACTCCATGTCACAGAGTTTTGGAAATATTACCCTATTGCGCTTTTTGTGTTTCTTCTTTTTCTCGGTGCCATATCCCCGCTCCCTTGTTTCTTTGGAAGACATTTAAGGTCGTTGTCCTGACCGGCCCACCTGTGAGCATGTGACATATATGTGGCAAGGGTTAATACACAGGTGATCTCCCAACAAATGAATACTATCTCCCCTAAATTCATCACAAATATCCCCTTAAAATGCATCCACCACCAAGGATACAGAAAAATATAAATCGCTAGGGTCCTTGGTCCCTGTCTACTAAGAAAAATGTCATTGCACCCAAAAATCTATTGTAGCAAAGTGTGCCTGAAAATGCAATCACACTCTTCAAAATGTGCAAAGTTAAATTAAAGCACAAGGACAATGCATATTACATTAAAGATTTAAAATACAAAAGTACTACAGTGTATAGGTTACAGTAAAAGAATATTACAAAAACATACAGCACAATATATGCAGACAGTTTCATAAAATACAAAGATAAGCAAACATGTTTCAGACATATATATTTGTAATTCTCGTGAATCGTTGTCGGACCCATGATATTTCATATTTAGTAAACTCACACCAGCATTGGCTGTCTTCCTGGCCACCTCCTCTGGCATTCTCCAGAACCTTTCAGGAAGCCCTTTGAATTGATATTAAAAGGTTTCTTGTTCATGTCCACTGTTAGAAACAAGTTGTCTCCTCGATTTCCTAAACCAGGCGCTGGCCTCAGATAACCTCACTCCTAGATAAACACAGAAACCCCAGTCCTGAGCATTGGCTTGGCTTGCCATAAAAGCAATTCCTTGTATATTTAAGATACAACTTGCAACTCACATTAACCTCTGGAATGCCAGAGTTTTCAACTACTGAATATTTTCTTGCCTTATCATGACAGTAGTAAACAAAAATAAAAAAAACTCATGGAAAGTCCATAAAAGTCCTGTAGGTGCTGGCATGAGGATATTTTCCATTCCTCAGACACTCTAAGGCCCAGATTCACAGAAGGGCGCTAATTTTTAGCACGCCTTTACTCCCATTCAAATGAATAATTTGTGACGACATTCACTTAATGGGAGTTAAGGCGTTCTACAGCTTTGGATCCCTCTTATGGATCTGGGCCATCGAGAGTTAAACCGTCCAGAAAAAAACAGAAGCGCAAACACATATAGGGTTAGTGCCAGAAATACATTGAAGCACTGTACAATATCCTCCAATGCCCACTTACACATCAAAAAAAGGATAGAACCGCTCTAGATAGAACCGCATCACCGCGGGGTCACAGATCGATGGTGGAGCAAGATTATGGTAACTGTAGCCCAAACGTGGCAGCGTTTTCCCATACTTCCTTTTTGGGGGTCCTGTCCCGCCCAAGTAATAGGGGGTTGCCTTCCGTGCCCGTTGCCGTCTCTCCACGCCGCTCGGTGACCCTCTGACGACGCCACGACAGGATAACGTGGTGAAGAGGCCAGCTCCCTCTATCCCTCCGTGCGCTTGTTCAGGGGCTGCCTACTCCAGTCATCAAGGGCCATCAACAGGTCAGGTTTTCTGGATATCACTGCTTCAGCACAGGTGGCTCAATCAGTCCCAGCTTCAGCACAGGTGGCTCAATCAGTGGCTCAGTTTGACTGAGCCATCTGTGCTGAACACGGAATATCCTGAAAACCTGACCTGTTGGTGGCCCTTGAGGACTGAAGTTGGCCGCCCCGGGGTCTGTTCTTCTGTTGTTTGTACTTTATACATACAATATACCACCCGAGGCTCCTCCCCATTTTAACATTCCCTGTACTGTATTCTTTGTGAAGCGCTGAGTACACTTTTGGTGCTATATAAATAAAGACACACAATACAATACGACTGTCAGTTGGGGGGCTGATAAATAGCCCCAAGCGCTTCTTTAACCCTTCGAGCGCTGGAGGGGCTGTGACACCGCATGACCATTCCATGATGGTGGAAGGAGAGGAGATCCCCAGAGAGAGGAGCAGGCACATTATAGCGCCCGAAACCCATGATGTAGTAAGACCCATCCCGTGACCGCGAGAAGACGCGCGATTACTTTGTTCCCCGCGGCCTGGCTACGTCTAAGGCCACGCTTAGAGTGCCGGCGGCAGCGACGCAACGTCGCGTCTAAACAAAGGTATTGGATCCGGCGCATGAGCTTATAGTAGGAGCGGCACGACGGAGTGACGGCTTGGTCGCGATCGCTGGAAGTCACTTCAATTTGATTTTTCCAGCGACCGCAGCGTGATGTCAGCGTCGCCGTCGCCGTAGCAAGGACTATAAGCGCGGCCTAAAGGGCACCCAGAGGGTTAACCCATTGCTGGGGGAGTATATGCGCAATAAAGCACACAATGTCCCTTCTCTGCATTCTGACCACAGAACCCACATCTAAAGCCTCACTACATGCCATTTGCCCCAGTGTTTTATACACAGAGTTCATCTGTACATAGTGCACATTACCGTGCATGCTGCAGAATGTGCTTGTAGCACAGAAGTCACTGAGCAGCTTCCCCCGCCTGTTCGTTGTTTACATCTCTTTCTGTCACATTAGATTGTCAGCTCTCTGGTCCAGGGATTCCCTTCTCCTTCTGCTCTTATCACTGATTGTATATGTCGTTCCCTGTATTTCAGGTAGTGTGTATATTTCTATCCTGCTCAAACAGAGATACCAACCTCCAGGGGTGGGGGTTCACTGGATTTGGGGTTTCTGGTCCGAACCAGTAGCATTGGAACAACAAAGTTCTGATTCTTATCACTGTGGCTCTGATACCAAATCAGGGAGACCCCCAGACACAGGGGCCTATGCACTGAGGGCCGGAAAATAATCGGCATGTTTTTTCTTTGATAAAGTCCCACGATGGGACGAAACGCGTCAGAGATGTTCTCTCTGTAATGTGCAGCATCGTGAAATAAAGCTGGTTTTAATTGTTCCTGGCTGAGTTCTATTATGCAGTTACCGCCATCATCCTTCCTTCTACTGTTTTTTAAACTCGCCATGTTTTTGCCGTGTTGCTCTCACGTTATGCAGAAAGGCCTGAATACCTGCGAGAGCAACGTTTCCAAACATGGCGGGCTGCCGGCGCAGAGATGACCTGCCCTCCGAGAAGGGCTCCCCTGGCAACTTGTATCTCTGTGCGCAAATCTCGCCGGAAAAAAAGGTTTATGTTTTAAAAAAAATTAAATTGTATTATTAGTGTAGATGTGCAGGGGGTCTCCGGTGCAGAACCGCGTTGATTTGAGGTCCGGGGACCCCCTGCTTCCCGAGATACTGGCCCAGTTATGGGGTGCCGGTATCTCCTATGCTTTGGATTCACACAGTCACGTGACGCTGGGCATTTAAATGCATAGGAGATACCGGCACCCCAAAGCGGAGACTGTATCACGGGAAGCAGGGGGTCCCCGGACCTCAAATCAACGCGGCTGTCATTGGTGCACCTTCCTTTATAATCCCTGTCTGTCCACCTCTTCCTCGCTCTGCATAGTTCCTGTTTCCCTGTGTGTACCTGTCCTATGCTGTGCTCCCTCTGTGCTCCTGTGAATACCTGCTCCTGTGTTACTTTGGATTTCCCTGGCTTTGACCCCTGCTCTCCCTGGACTACTCTGCTCTCTGGTAACCCCTGGAACCCTGCTACGCATACGACTTCGCTGACCTCTGGCTTCCTAGGACCTGGCTTGCTCTCTGACGACTCTACTCTCTGGATTCCCTGAACATTGGCAAATGGACACGACTATTCTCACGGACACTCCCCAAGCGTTGCAAGTAATTACTAACAACTCTTCCAACAGGCCCAGCAATGCTATACCACACTCTGGGCTTGCTCCCACTGCTGTGGGTGTGTGGTATCATACCGTTCCCATCTCAGTACTGGGGTCTAGCTTGGTCTGCGGGCATACAGGCGTGACACAAGTAGAGTGGAGTGTTATCTGCATACCAGGGATAACCCGGGCCAAGCCGTCTGATTATGTCACCTAGTGGCAGCATGTACACTTCAAACATAGGAGATAGGATAGAACCCTGTGGCACTCCACATGGCATTGGGGTAGAGGAGGACACTCCTGAAGATACTCTGTGACCCGCCAGTGAGAAAAGATCTGACCCAGATGAGAACTGTGCTACCCAGTCCATAGAAATCCTTCAGGTGCTCCATTAAGATCCCATGGTCCACAGTAGCAAATGCCTTAGGGAGGTCAGGGAGCACTAAGATCGAACAGTCACCGCTGTCTCTCACCACCAAGAGATCCTTAAGCACATGAATCTGAGCGGTTTCAGCACTATGCCATCTTCTGAATCATGACTGCAATGGGTAAAAAAATATCATGGGTTGATAGATGGGCTTTCTAGTTGGGTTGCCACCACTTTCTCAATAACCTTCCCTAGGAAAGGAAGGTTTGATAAGGGCCTGTAATTAGCTATGTAATCTGGGTCTAATGAAGGCTTTTTTAGAAGAGGCCTGATGACGGCTTCCCTCAGCGGTTTGGGAAAGATCCCCCATCTGCAAAGAGCACAAGCACTGGGACAATTACATCAATACAGCCTAAGAGAAGACGTGATGGGACTGGGTCCAAATCACAGGTAGTGGGACGCAAGCCTGGATTGTTTGCACAATGTCTTCTAGATCAGAGGTGGGCAACCCTGTTGCCAATCGCCAATCGCCACAAGTGGAAAATTGGCCATGAAAGTGTGGCGAATTTGAGCTTGCCAGCTACCTGACACGCATGTGTCCAGTATTACCACTGTCTAGGCGGGAAGGGCGGCGGTGGTGGCGGCAAGCGCGAGTGTGGCGGCCGATGGAAGCGCTGGTGCGGAGGGGGCGGGCGGTGGCCAGGAACAGTGAGCGCTGAGTGGAGGAGAGGATGACCAATCAAAGAACAGCGGGGGGCAGAGCCCACAACCTGGCGGTGCCGGCGCCAGAGACTCCTGCAGGGACAGGTTCTGGTGCTGTCTGCCAGGAGATAAGGTTAGAAGAAACACAATTCGAGTTGAGGAGATGATGATGATTTGGGGGATTGGGGGAGGAATTCTCAATTTTTACATGGTGTGGCGACTTTCACTTCTCATTCGCCACACCTGTGGCTACATTGAAAAATAGGTTGCCCACCTATGATCTAGACCTAGAACTTCTAGTGGGGGTGCAGCGGTTACAGAGGCCCCACGGCATTTAAATTAAATGCAGGTAGAGGCGTGAGGCCTCTGTAACTCCCTTACCTTTTCTCTGCCGGGTCTTCAGCGACGCGTCACCATGGCAACACGCGTCAAATGACGTCATATGATCCGCGCGTAATTTGACACGAGTCCTTGGGGGGGGGGGGTGCGAATGCTGCGGCTGCCGGGCAGGGTGGCGCAGCTCAAGAAGTTTGCGCACCCCTGATTAGACAGTCAAAGCTAGTCCATAAAGCCTGAGAACCCACAATTTCATGCCAGGAACCCGGCCACTTATTAGATAGCACAGGCGGAACCCCAGCTTTGATAATGGTTACTTTATCAGAGAAGAAGAGAGCAAAATCATCACAACAGGACTGTGAAAAGGCTTCCCCAGACTGCAGACGTGCTGGTTTGCAGAGCCTGTCCATGGTGTGGAAAAGCTGAGCTGGTCTATTGCCCACGGCCATTATCTCACGGGACAGGAACTCTGAGTCCTTACTAGTAAGAAGTCAGCTTGTCCTCAACCATGCGAGACTTCTGCCGGCACCGGTCCAGCCTGCGACCCTTCTGTTCCCTAATAGAACTGTGAAACCAAGGGTGCGGTGGTGCTGCGAGGTTGTTTTCCAACAGGAGCAATTGTTTCCATTGCGGCCCCAGCATTTTTATTGTAGTAATGGACCATGACCTGTTGGTGGCCCTGGCGGATTGGAGTTTGCCACGCCCGGTCTATGTGGTCAGGACCAACATCCACGGCACCGGTCGTCTTCCTCCCAATACATCACCTCGCCTGCACCTCGCCTGCACCTCGCCTGCACCTCGCCTGCACCTCGCCTGCACCTCGCCTGCACCTCGCCTGCACCTCGCCTGCACCTCGCCTGCACCTCGCCTGCACCTCGCCTGCACCTCGCCTGCAGTTTCCGTCACTGCAGTTAGACTTTAAATCCTGTGATACGCTTTACTGTAAATGTTGCCGGCTCAGTTTTATATCCGTGGGTGGATATTTAGAAACCACGAACCACGATCTCATATCTATATACAGTAATTCATAGATCAAGATTATACTTACAAGGAAACCCTCACATCTGGGAAACTATATTTTTGTATAAATATACTGTATAATATTAGTGGGGGGTTTTTTTTAATGAATAATTTTCTAATTATTTTCCCCCAATAAATCAAATATTGTCTAGTTTACAGGGGGAAAAAATTCCTAGAGCAAGCCCTGCCCAACGACTTCAAATGTCTGACACAAGGGGAGCAAACTGGTGCAAAGGACCGTGACACACTGAGGGTGAAGTGACGCAGAGTCTGATTGGGGCAATTTGCGTCATTTCTGGCGCCTGATTCTCACAATTTTCTCCTCCTGGAACACGTGATCCCCTGCTGGCCGTGGAAGATTTGGAATATACTTGTCTGCGGTAATGGAATATTATACAGTATACCGAGACTATCAGGATTATTTACCAAACTATCCTGGCTACAAAGCAAGCTTCAAAAAAATCATCTTTATCAATGAAAAAATATCCCATTTATTTGATTGAGGTTCTTTTTTTTCCGTCAAGCGCGGGGGCAGTTCTGCAGCCCGGAGACAGATTATAGCCCCCCGGTGTTTCCTTTCTGTGCTATATCTCTTTGTAACCTCTCTGCCCGGCTGAAACAGTGCCACGCCGTGTAGTGCCTGCGCAGTGGTGCTTAGTCTCTTTTCATACCTTCCTAGGGTGGTGGACTTCGGGCTTGTAAGCAGTGAGGCTCCAGGATGGGCGCCAGGAATGTTTCTCTTTCAAACGGACATTCTTTATTTACATATAGCATCATACAGACTTCTTCTTTGGGAGCATGTGCACCATCCCCAAAGAGGCACTTCTCTTATTAGCAATGCTACAGTGCTTATTCTGTCAATCCCTTGCATAGCGGAGGGTACTCCTACTCCCACCAAAGGGCTGGCCTTAGGGGAAGGTAATCAAGGGTGCCGCCTTGGGCCCCGCGCTTCCTCCTCTCCTTTCTGTCAGTGCCAGGATCCAATTTTCACTCGATTGATGGGGGGAGCTGGAGGAGGGAGCGCAAGGCCACCCATCCCCCCCCCCCCCCCCCATCTCCAGCTCCCTCCTCTGGTCGGACGTTGGATCCCGGCGCCAACAGAATGAGAGAGAGGAAGGAGCGTGGGTCTCCCAGACCAGCACAGATGTGTGTGGAATGGTATGGGCATAGGTGCGAGCTCTTAACTTCTCTACAGCGGGCCACCTCCTGTAGCGTCGCTGCCAACATGCCACCGTGGGCCCCGCAAAGCCTAAGGCTGGCCCAACCAGGATCCTGCGGTAGGGGGGCCCTCTCATGGGGACCAGCAAGAGATCAGTCACCCTGTCCATGACTCTCCTTGACCCTACCTTTTGGATGTAGACGTGCTTAGTGATTTGTTGCTACAGCAGCTCCCATCATCTACTCAGAAGTCCATGTTTCATGGACATCCTTTTGCGTAAATGGCACGTTCCCCCTTTATCTTCCGGGAACTAGACTCAGCCCCATAGCATGGCTCTAGCTCTAATAAGGGGCATGTTCCCTATATTTCAATACAATAAAATGATTGTTCTCTTACAACAATATTAACTATACACAGTGAGGCTCCCCTTTCTTCATCTCCCAGGAACCTGGAATTCCAGAACCTTCACTCCATTATATATACTCCCTAGTGATGTCACTATCACCCTGTATGGAAGGGGTGGGGCATACATTCTGTATTAACTCATAACTTAACCCCTTAGGTAAACTAGTAGTCCCAGTAGCGGGGTGACATCTTTCATGGTATATTATTTTAGTCGCTTCATTTCAGACATCATTGCATAGGAAGGAACGCGCTGTGTACACCAGCTCCCCTCTTTTATCCTTATTATTGTGCCTTTTTACCTCTCTAATACATACTCCTTACCTGAGGCATTGCGTCACATGCGCAGGTTATTGTCTCGCCTAGTTTCTGCTTTACAAAGCAGTTCCTCGGAGGCGTGTGGCTTCTCCCTTCAGCACAGAACCCCTATCAATTCTCCAACTAGCATAAAGGTATAATACACCTCATTGTCAGTGTACACATCACCCTCCACTGAAAAGCAGGTGAGTGTCTATGGCTGACAGAAAGAAGAGATGTGTGTACGTATTAATATGTCACATTAGGGTATTTGTGCACCCACATGTCACCTTTATAATAAGGGAACTCCGATAATGGCTTTGGCCAGCTTTAAACTGGTCTAAATCACAAAAGCATATGCTTCATTTATTTAACCCCTTCTGGGCACTTTCACATTTCAAAAAGTTTAGTCCACGGGACAATAAGGCTGGGGCTATGGTCCTGCAGACCATGTGGGCTGAGCAATCAGACTGCTTTAAGGCAGTGTTCGCGTCCATGCGGCGTGTGGGCACGTGCGTGCAGAAGCCGAGAGGGCGCGCAAGTTGTGCAAGAAATCAGTTGAAACTGATTTATTGGCATGACAGGCCAGTCACGTGAGCGGTTCGCCCAATGAGGGCGAACCAGCTCCGTAAAGCCCCACATGGCCCGTCCACTGTGGCCGGGGATAGCACCCGCTTCACGAGGGTCACTTCCCAGCCTCCGCACGCCTGCGCACAGACGAAGGCACCATGGCCCCAGCCTAAGAAATGACATATATGCAGTGTAGGTAGCTGCTAAACGGAGGTTACCGTGACGAGGTTGGCGGCTTGTATCAGGTTTTGATCAAAAGATGCAACCAAATGACCCCTGTGTTACACAGACTCAGGTTCTCAATGTAAACGTCACAAGTGTATTTTAGCCACATCGGTAGGAGCGCAGGAATTGTTCTTTTATTTTCCATACTCCTTATCTGTAACTTTGACGCTGTATATGCCTCCGATGTAGCTGATTCTGGAACATGTTGTGACTGCTCCTAACATACAATACAGTATACAGTACCTGCAAAGTGTTCTGTATAAAGGAGTCATGTCTGTAAAGTAAATCTCATCTCTCTGAATAGCTGCTTTCTGCACCGGAAACGTGGCTCGGGACACTTCTGTAACCCCGGCTGTGCTGAAAAGCTGTCTCTGAGTAGGGTTACTGGCTCGGGACACTTCTGTAACCCGGCTGTGCTGAAAAGCTGTCTCTGAGTAGGGTTACTGGCTCGGGACACTTCTGTAACCCCGGCTGTGCTGAAAAGCTGTCTCTGAGTAGGGTTACTGGCTCGGGACACTTCTGTAACCCCGGCTGTGCTGAAAAGCTGTCTCTGAGTAGGGTTACTGGCTCGGGACACTTCTGTAACCACGGCTGTGCTGATAAGCTGTGTAATGCGGCAGGCATAAGCTTATAGGGATCCCATGTTAAAATGGACAGGAAGCAAAAGGTGACACACCAAGAGTACTCATTTGCATATCATTACCCAGACTCCCTAGCTGCAGTGGAAGCACTGTATGCTAAGAGATAATGGGGAAGGGCAGTTGGCAGAGCTGAGACGTGTGAATGTGCTCACACATGGGATATTTATTCAGATATGAAACTGCCAGCGATTAAGATATTACCCAGCCCCCTCCCCAGCGCTGTTGTGAGCCCCCTCCCCAGCGCTGTTGTGAGCATGCGTCCCAGCGCTGGAGAAGATTTTAGTCCCATGTATTTGAATAGAGCGGATCTCTTCTCCCGTATGGGGAAGCGTCTTCACAACGTACTTAATAGAGACCTCGGAGACCTCCTCTGCCCCAACTATGGCAAAGATTGTGCGTAGCAGGCGAGAATTTGTCAAAATGTTGCGAGATCCGGGAATATATTTATGTTTAAAAAGTCAGGAAGTGTGCGTTTCCTAACTCCGCGAAGCTGAGAAATACCCGTCACTGGTCTTATCACCTGGTGAAGAACGGAAACGTGTGTGGGGAACAGCGCAAAGGGCGACAGAGTGACACGTCCCCTGCATATCATATCGTATGAAGGGATTTATAATGAGCTCGGTGTATGGAAGCGAGTGTGTGTATTGGGTCATTAAAAGTGATGTGCAAACTCTGAGCATAAGTCCCTTCTGTAGATGCTAACAACAATTCTTTTCTAAGGCTATTCTAAGCTTCACGTGCTGGTGAGTTGCCGCAGCGCAGCACACAGAGATTCTAAGCCTCACGTGCTGGTGACCTGCCGCAGCGCAGCACACAGAGATTCTAAGCCTCTCGTGCCGGTGACCTGCCGCAGCGCAGCACACAGAGATTCTAAGCCTCTCGTGCCGGTGACCTGCCGCAGCGCAACACACAGAGATTCTAAGCCTCTCGTGCCGGTGACCTGCCGCAGCGCAGCACACAGAGATTCTAAGCCTCTCGTGCCGGTGACCTGCCGCAGCGCAGCACACAGAGATTCTAAGCCTCTCGTGCCGGTGACCTGCCGCAGCGCAGCACACAGAGATTCTAAGCCTCTCGTGCCGGTGACCTGCCGCAGCGCAGCACACAGAGATTCTAAGCCTCTCGTGCCGGTGACCTGCCGCAGCGCAGCACACAGAGATTCTAAGCCTCTCGTGCCGGTGACCTGCCGCAGTGCAGCACACAGAGATTCTAAGCCTCTCGTGCCGGTGACCTGCCGCAGCACACAGAGATTCTAAGCCTCTCACGCCGGTGACTTGCCGCAGTGCAGCACACAGAGATTCTAAGCCTCTCGTGCCGGTGACCTGCCGCAGCGCAGCACACAGAGATTCTAAGCCTCTCGTGCCGGTGACCTGCCGCAGCGCAGCACACAGAGATTGTAAGCCTCTCGTGCCGGTGACCTGCCACAGAGCAGCACACAGAGATTCTAAGCCTCTCGTGCCGGTGACCTGCCGCAGTGCAGCACACAGAGATTCTAAGCCTCTCGTGCCGGTGACCTGCCGCAGTGCAGCACACAGAGATTCTAAGCCTCTCGTGCCGGTGACCTGCCGCAGTGCAGCACACAGAGATTCTAAGCCTCTCGTGCCGGTGACCTGCCGCAGTGCAACACACATAGATTCTAAGCCTCTCGTGCCGGTGACCTGCCACAGTGCAGCACACAGAGATTCTAAGCCTCTCGTGCCGGTGACCTGCCACAGTGCAACACACATAGATTCTAAGCCTCTCGTGCCGGTGACCTGCCGCTGTGGAACACACAGAGATTCTAAGCCTCTCCTGCCGGTGACCTGCCGCAGTGCAGCACACAGAGATTCTAAGCCTCTCGTGCCGGTGTCCTGCCGCAGTGCAACACACAGAGATTCTAAGCCTCTCGTGCCGGTGACCTGCCGCAGTGCAGCACACAGAGATTCTAAGCCTCTCGTGCCGGTGTCCTGCCGCAGTGCAACACACAGAGATTCTAAGCCTCTCGTGCCGGTGTCCTGCCGCAGTGCAGCACACAGAGATTCTAAGCCTCTCGTGCCGGTGACCTGCCACAGTGCAACACACAGAGACTCTAAGCCTCTCGTGCCAGTGACCTGCCGCAGTGCAGCACACAGAGACTCTAAGCCTCTCATGCCAGTGACCTGCCGCAGTGCAGCACACAGAGATTCTAAGCCTCTCGTGCCGGTGACCTGCCGCAGTCCAGCACACAGAGATTCTAAGCCTCTCGTGCCGGTGACCTGCCGCAGTGCAGCACACAGAGATTCTAAGCCTCTCGTGCCGGTGACCTGCCGCAGTGCAGCACACAGAGACTCTAAGCCTCTCGTGCCGGTGACCTGCCACAGTGCAGCACACAGAGATTCTAAGCCTCTCGTGCCGGTGACCTGCCGCAGTGCAACACACAGAGACTCTAAGCCTCTCGTGCCGGTGACCTGCCACAGTGCAGCACACAGAGATTCTAAGCCTCTCGTGCCGGTGACCTGCCGCAGTGCAACACACAGAGATTCTAAGCCTCTCGTGCCGGTGACCTGCCGCAGTGCAGCACACAGAGATTCTAAGCCTCTAGTGCCGGTGACCTGCCGCAGTGCAGCACACAGAGATTCTAAGACTCTCGTGCCGGTGACCTGCCACAGTGCAGCACACAGAGACTCTAAGCCTCTCGTGCCAGTGACCTGCCGCAGTGCAGCACACAGAGATTCTAAGCCTCTCGTGCCGGTGACCGGCTGCAGTGCAGCACACAGAGATTCTAAGCCTCTCGTGCCGGTGACCTGCCGCAGTGCAGCACACAGAGATTCTAAGCCTCTCGTGCCGGTGACCTGCCGCAGCGCAGCACACAGAGATTCTAAGCTTCTCGTGCTGGTGACCTGCCGCAGTCCAGCACACAGAGATTCTAAGCCTCTCGTGCCGGTGACCTGCCGCAGTGCAACACACAGAGATTCTAAGCCTCTCGTGCCGGTGACCTGCCGCAGTGCAGCACACAGAGACTCTAAGCCTCTCGTGCCGGTGACCTGCCACAGTGCAGCACACAGAGATTCTAAGCCTCTCGTGCCGGTGACCTGCCGCAGTGCAACACACAGAGATTCTAAGCCTCTCATGCCGGTGACCTGCCGCAGTGCAGCACACAGAGATTCTAAGCCTCTAGTGCCGGTGACCTGCCGCAGTGCAGCACACAGAGATTCTAAGCCTCTCGTGCCGGTGTCCTGCCACAGTGCAGCACACAGAGATTCTAAGCCTCTCGTGCCGGTGTCCTGCCACAGTGCAGCACACAGAGATTCTAAGCCTCTCGTGCCGGTGTCCTGCCACAGTGCAGCACACAGAGATTCTAAGCCTCTCGTGCCGGTGTCCTGCCACAGTGCAGCACAAAGAGATTCTAAGCCTCTCGTGCTGGTGACCTGCCGCAGTGCAGCACACAGAGATTCTAAGCCTCTCGTGCCGGTGACCTGCCGCAGTGCAACACACAGAGATTCTAAGCCTCTCGTGCCGGTGACCTGCCGCAGTGCAACACACAGAGATTCTAAGCCTCTCGTGCCGGTGACCTGCCGCAGTGCAGCACACAGAGATTCTAAGCCTCTCGTGCCGGTGACCTGCCTCGGTGCAGCACACAGAGATTCTAAGCCTCTCGTGCCGGTGTCCTGCCGCAGTGCAACACACAGAGATTCTAAGCCTCTCGTGCCGGTGTCCTGCCGCAGTGCAGCACACAGAGATTCTAAGCCTCTCGTGCCGGTGACCTGCCGCAGCGCAGCACACAGAGATTCTAAGCCTCTCGTGCCGGTGTCCTGCCGCAGTCCAGCACACAGAGATTCTAAGCCTCTCGTGCCGGTGACCGGCCGCAGTGCAGCACACAGAGATTCTAAGCCTCTCGTGCCGGTGACCTGCCGCAGTGCAGCACACAGAGATTCTAAGCCTCTCGTGCCGGTGACTTGCCACAGTGCAGCACACAGAGATTCTAAGCCTCTCGTGCCGGTGACCTGCCGCAGCGCAGCACACAGAGATTCTAAGCCTCTCGTGCCGGTGACCTGCCGCAGTGCAGCACACAGTGATTCTAAGCTTCTCGTGCCGGTGACCTGCCGCAGTCCAGCACACAGAGATTCTAAGCCTCTCGTGCCGGTGACCTGCCACAGCGCAGCACACAGAGATTCTAAGCCTCTCGTGCCGGTGATCTGCCGCAGTGCAACACACAGAGATTCTAAGCCTCTCGTGCCGGTGACCTGCCGCAGTGCAGCACACAGAGATTCTAAGCCTCTAGTGCCGGTGTCCTGCCACAGTGCAGCACACAGAGATTCTAAGCCTCTCGTGCCGGTGACCTGCCGCAGTGCAACACACAGAGATTCTAAGCCTCTCGTGCCGGTGACCTGCCACGGTGCAGCACACAGAGATTCTAAGCCTCTCGTGCCGGTGACCTGCCGCAGTCCAGCACACAGAGATTCTAAGCCTCTCGCGCCGGTGACCTGCCGCAGTGCAACACACAGAGATTCTAAGCCTCTCGTGCCGGTGACCTGCCGCAGTGCAGCACACAGAGATTCTAAGCCTCTCGTGCCGGTGACCTGCCACAGTGCAGCACACAGAGATTCTAAGCCTCTCGTGCCGGTAACCTGCCGCAGTGCAACACACATTGATTCTAAGCCTCTCGTGCCGGTGACCTGCCGCAGCGCAGCACACAGAGATTCTAAGCCTCTCGTGCCGGTGACCTGCCGCAGCACACAGAGATTCTAAGCCTCTCGTGCCGGTGACCTGCCGCGGTGCAGCACACAGAGATTCTAAGCCTCTCGTGCCGGTGACCTGCCGCAGTGCAACACACAGAGATTCTAAGCCTCTCGTGCCGGTGACCTGCCGCAGTGCAACACAGAGATTCTAAGCCTCTCGTGCCGGTGACCTGCCGCAGCGCAGCACACAGAGATTCTAAGCCTCTCGTGCCGGTGACCTGCCGCAGCACACAGAGATTCTAAGCCTCTCGTGCCGGTGACCTGCCGCGGTGCAGCACACAGAGATTCTAAGCCTCTCGTGCCGGTGACCTGCCACAGTGCAGCACACAGAGATTCTAAGTCTCTCGTGCCGGTGACCTGCCGCAGTGCAGCACACAGAGATTCTAAGCCTCTCGTGCCGGTGTCCTGCCACAGTGCAGCACACAGAGATTCTAAGTCTCTCGTGCCGGTGACCTGCCGCAGTGCAGCACACAGAGATTCTAAGCCTCTCGTGCCGGTGACCTGCCACGGTGCAGCACACAGAGATTCTAAGCCTCTCGTGCCGGTGTCCTGCCGCAGTGCAGCACACAGAGATTCTAAGTCTCTCGTGCTGGTGACCTGCCACAGTGCAACACACAGAGATTCTAAGCCTCTCGTGCCGGTGACCTGCCGCAGTGCAACACACAGAGATTCTAAGCCTCTCGTGCCGGTGTCCTGCCGCAGTGCAGCACACAGAGATTCTAAGCCTCTCGTGCCGGTGACCTGCCGCAGTGCAGCACACAGAGATTCTAAGCCTCTCGTACCGGTGTCCTGCCACAGTGCAACACACAGAGATTCTAAGCCTCTCGTGCCGGTGACCTGCCGCGGTGCAGCACACAGAGATTCTAAGCCTCTCGTGCCGGTGACCTGCCTCAGTGCAGCACACAGAGATTCTAAGCCTCTCATGCCGGTGACCTGCCGCAGTGCAGCACACAGAGATTCTAAGCCTCTCGTGCCGGTGACCTGCCTCAGTGCAGCACACAGAGATTCTAAGCCTCTCGTGCCGGTGACCTGCCGCAGTGCAGCACACAGAGATTCTAAGCCTCTCGTGCTGGTGACCTGCCGCAGTGCAGCACACAGAGATTCTAAGCCTCTCGTGCCGGTGAAATGCCGCAGTGCAACACACAGAGATTCTAAGCCTCTCGTGCCGGTGACCTGCCGCAGTGCAACACACAGAGATTCTAAGCCTCTCGTGCCGGTGACCTGCCGCAGCACAGCACACAGAGATTCTAAGCCTCTCGTGCCGGTGACCTGCCACGGTGCAGCACACAGAGATTCTAAGCCTCTCGTGCCGGTGACCTGCCGCAGCGCAGCACACAGAGATTCTAAGCCTCTCATGCCGGTGACCTGCCGCAGTGCAGCACACAGAGATTCTAAGCCTCTCGTGCCGGTGACCTGCCGCAGTGCAGCACACAGAGATTCTAAGCCTCTCGTGCCGGTGACCTGCCACGGTGCAGCACACAGAGATTCTAAGCCTCTCGTGCCGATGACCTGCCGCAGCGCAGCACACAGAGATTCTAAGCCTCTCATGCCGGTGACCTGCCGCAGTGCAGCACACAGAGATTCTAAGCCTCTCATGCCGGTGACCTGCCGCAGTGCAGCACACAGAGATTCTAAGCCTCTCGTGCCGGTGACCGGCTGCAGTGCAGCACACAGAGATTCTAAGCCTCTCGTGCCGGTGACCTGCCTCAGTGCAGCACACAGAGATTCTAAGCCTCTCGTGCCGGTGACCTGCCACGGTGCAGCACACAGAGATTCTAAGCCTCTCATGCCGGTGACCTGCCGCAGTGCAGCACACAGAGAATCTAAGCCTCTCATGCCGGTGACCTGCCGCAGCGCAGCACACAGAGATTCTAAGCTTCTCGTGCTGGTGACCTGCCGCAGTCCAGCACACAGAGATTCTAAGCCTCTCGTGCCGGTGACCTGCCACAGTGCAGCACACAGAGATTCTAAGTCTCTCGTGCCGGTGACCTGCCGCAGTGCAGCACACAGAGATTCTAAGCCTCTCGTGCCGGTGTCCTGCCACAGTGCAGCACACAGAGATTCTAAGCCTCTCGTGCCGGTGACCTGCCGCAGTGCAGCACACAGAGATTCTAAGCCTCTCGTGCCGGTGACCTGCCACGGTGCAGCACACAGAGATTATAAGCCTCTCGTGCCGGTGTCCTGCCGCAGTGCAGCACACAGAGATTCTAAGCCTCTCGTGCTGGTGACCTGCCACAGTGCAACACACAGAGATTCTAAGCCTCTCGTGCCGGTGACCTGCCGCAGTGCAACACACAGAGATTCTAAGCCTCTCGTGCCGGTGTCCTGCCGCAGTGCAGCACACAGAGATTCTAAGCCTCTCGTGCCGGTGACCTGCCGCAGTGCAGCACACAGAGATTCTAAGCCTCTCGTGCCGGTGTCCTGCCACAGTGCAACACACAGAGATTCTAAGCCTCTCGTGCCGGTGACCTGCCGCGGTGCAGCACACAGAGATTCTAAGCCTCTCGTGCCGGTGACCTGCCTCAGTGCAGCACACAGAGATTCTAAGCCTCTCGTGCCGGTGACCTGCCGCAGTGCAGCACACAGAGATTCTAAGCCTCTCGTGCCGGTGTCCTGCCACAGTGCAACACACAGAGATTCTAAGCCTCTCGTGCCGGTGACCTGCCGCGGTGCAGCACACAGAGATTCTAAGCCTCTCATGCTGGTGACCTGCCTCAGTGCAGCACACAGAGATTCTAAGCCTCTCATGCCGGTGACCTGCCTCAGTGCAGCACACAGAGATTCTAAGCCTCTCGTGCCGGTGTCCTGCCGCAGTGCAGCACACAGAGATTCTAAGCCTCTCGTGCTGGTGACCTGCCGCAGTGCAGCACACAGAGATTCTAAGCCTCTCGTGCCGGTGACCTGCCGCAGTGCAACACACAGAGATTCTAAGCCTCTCGTGCCGGTGACCTGCCGCAGCACAGCACACAGAGATTCTAAGCCTCTCGTGCCGGTGACCTGCCGCAGCGCAGCACACAGAGATTCTAAGCCTCTCGTGCCGGTGACCTGCCGCAGTGCAGCACACAGAGATTCTAAGCCTCTCGTGCCGGTGACCTGCCGCAGTGCAGCACACAGAGATTCTAAGCCTCTCGTGCCGGTGACCTGCCACGGTGCAGCACACAGAGATTCTAAGCCTCTCGTGCCGGTGACCTGCCACGGTGCAGCACACAGAGATTCTAAGCCTCTCGTGCCGGTGACCTGCCGCAGCGCAGCACACAGAGATTCTAAGCCTCTCATGCCGGTGACCTGCCGCAGTGCAGCACACAGAGATTCTAAGCCTCTCATGCCGGTGACCTGCCGCAGTGCAGCACACAGAGATTCTAAGCCTCTCGTGCCGGTGACCGGCTGCAGTGCAGCACACAGAGATTCTAAGCCTCTCGTGCCGGTGACCTGCCTCAGTGCAGCACACAGAGATTCTAAGCCTCTCATGCCGGTGACCTGCCGCAGTGCAACACACAGAGATTCTAAGCCTCTCGTGCCGGTGACCTGCCGCAGTGCAACACACAGAGATTCTAAGCCTCTCGTGCCGGTGACCTGCCGCAGCACAGCACACAGAGATTCTAAGCCTCTCGTGCCGGTGACCTGCCGCAGCGCAGCACACAGAGATTCTAAGCCTCTCGTGCCGGTGACCTGCCGCAGTGCAGCACACAGAGATTCTAAGCCTCTCGTGCCGGTGACCTGCCGCAGTGCAGCACACAGAGATTCTAAGCCTCTCGTGCCGTTGACCTGCCACGGTGCAGCACACAGAGATTCTAAGCCTCTCGTGCCGGTGACCTGCCACGGTGCAGCACACAGAGATTCTAAGCCTCTCGTGCCGGTGACCTGCCGCAGCGCAGCACACAGAGATTCTAAGCCTCTCATGCCGGTGACCTGCCGCAGTGCAGCACACAGAGATTCTAAGCCTCTCATGCCGGTGACCTGCCACAGTGCAGCACACAGAGATTCTAAGCCTCTCGTGCCGGTGACCGGCTGCAGTGCAGCACACAGAGATTCTAAGCCTCTCGTGCCGGTGACCTGCCTCAGTGCAGCACACAGAGATTCTAAGCCTCTCGTCCCGGTGACCTGCCACGGTGCAGCACACAGAGATTCTAAGCCTCTCATGCCGGTGACCTGCCGCAGTGCAGCACACAGAGATTCTAAGCCTCTCATGCCGGTGACCTGCCACAGTGCAGCACACAGAGATTCTAAGCCTCTCGTGCCGGTGACCTGCCACGGTGCAGCACACAGAGATTCTAAGCCTCTCATGCCGGTGACCTGCCACAGTGCAGCACACAGAGATTCTAAGCCTCTCGTGCCGGTGACCTGCCACAGTGCAGCACACAGAGATTCTAAGCCTCTCATGCCGGTGACCTGCCACAGTGCAGCACACAGAGATTCTAAGCCTCTCGTGCCGGTGTCCTGCCGCAGTGCAGCACACAGAGATTCTAAGCCTCTCGTGCCGGTGTCCTGCCGCAGTGCAACACACAGAGATTCTAAGCCTCTCGTGCCGGTGTCCTGCCGCAGTGCAGCACACAGAGATTCTAAGCCTCTCGTGCCGGTGACCTGCCACAGTGCAACACACAGAGACTCTAAGCCTCTCGTGCCAGTGACCTGCCGCAGTGCAGCACACAGAGACTCTAAGCCTCTCATGCCAGTGACCTGCCGCAGTGCAGCACACAGAGATTCTAAGCCTCTCGTGCCGGTGACCTGCCGCAGTCCAGCACACAGAGATTCTAAGCCTCTCGTGCCGGTGACCTGCCGCAGTGCAGCACACAGAGATTCTAAGCCTCTCGTGCCGGTGACCTGCCGCAGTGCAGCACACAGAGACTCTAAGCCTCTCGTGCCGGTGACCTGCCACAGTGCAGCACACAGAGATTCTAAGCCTCTCGTGCCGGTGACCTGCCGCAGTGCAACACACAGAGACTCTAAGCCTCTCGTGCCGGTGACCTGCCACAGTGCAGCACACAGAGATTCTAAGCCTCTCGTGCCGGTGACCTGCCGCAGTGCAACACACAGAGATTCTAAGCCTCTCGTGCCGGTGACCTGCCGCAGTGCAGCACACAGAGATTCTAAGCCTCTAGTGCCGGTGACCTGCCGCAGTGCAGCACACAGAGATTCTAAGACTCTCGTGCCGGTGACCTGCCACAGTGCAGCACACAGAGACTCTAAGCCTCTCGTGCCAGTGACCTGCCGCAGTGCAGCACACAGAGATTCTAAGCCTCTCGTGCCGGTGACCGGCTGCAGTGCAGCACACAGAGATTCTAAGCCTCTCGTGCCGGTGACCTGCCGCAGTGCAGCACACAGAGATTCTAAGCCTCTCGTGCCGGTGACCTGCCGCAGCGCAGCACACAGAGATTCTAAGCTTCTCGTGCTGGTGACCTGCCGCAGTCCAGCACACAGAGATTCTAAGCCTCTCGTGCCGGTGACCTGCCGCAGTGCAACACACAGAGATTCTAAGCCTCTCGTGCCGGTGACCTGCCGCAGTGCAGCACACAGAGACTCTAAGCCTCTCGTGCCGGTGACCTGCCACAGTGCAGCACACAGAGATTCTAAGCCTCTCGTGCCGGTGACCTGCCGCAGTGCAACACACAGAGATTCTAAGCCTCTCATGCCGGTGACCTGCCGCAGTGCAGCACACAGAGATTCTAAGCCTCTAGTGCCGGTGACCTGCCGCAGTGCAGCACACAGAGATTCTAAGCCTCTCGTGCCGGTGTCCTGCCACAGTGCAGCACACAGAGATTCTAAGCCTCTCGTGCCGGTGTCCTGCCACAGTGCAGCACACAGAGATTCTAAGCCTCTCGTGCCGGTGTCCTGCCACAGTGCAGCACACAGAGATTCTAAGCCTCTCGTGCCGGTGTCCTGCCACAGTGCAGCACAAAGAGATTCTAAGCCTCTCGTGCTGGTGACCTGCCGCAGTGCAGCACACAGAGATTCTAAGCCTCTCGTGCCGGTGACCTGCCGCAGTGCAACACACAGAGATTCTAAGCCTCTCGTGCCGGTGACCTGCCGCAGTGCAACACACAGAGATTCTAAGCCTCTCGTGCCGGTGACCTGCCGCAGTGCAGCACACAGAGATTCTAAGCCTCTCGTGCCGGTGACCTGCCTCGGTGCAGCACACAGAGATTCTAAGCCTCTCGTGCCGGTGTCCTGCCGCAGTGCAACACACAGAGATTCTAAGCCTCTCGTGCCGGTGTCCTGCCGCAGTGCAGCACACAGAGATTCTAAGCCTCTCGTGCCGGTGACCTGCCGCAGCGCAGCACACAGAGATTCTAAGCCTCTCGTGCCGGTGTCCTGCCGCAGTCCAGCACACAGAGATTCTAAGCCTCTCGTGCCGGTGACCGGCCGCAGTGCAGCACACAGAGATTCTAAGCCTCTCGTGCCGGTGACCTGCCGCAGTGCAGCACACAGAGATTCTAAGCCTCTCGTGCCGGTGACTTGCCACAGTGCAGCACACAGAGATTCTAAGCCTCTCGTGCCGGTGACCTGCCGCAGCGCAGCACACAGAGATTCTAAGCCTCTCGTGCCGGTGACCTGCCGCAGTGCAGCACACAGTGATTCTAAGCTTCTCGTGCCGGTGACCTGCCGCAGTCCAGCACACAGAGATTCTAAGCCTCTCGTGCCGGTGACCTGCCACAGCGCAGCACACAGAGATTCTAAGCCTCTCGTGCCGGTGATCTGCCGCAGTGCAACACACAGAGATTCTAAGCCTCTCGTGCCGGTGACCTGCCGCAGTGCAGCACACAGAGATTCTAAGCCTCTAGTGCCGGTGTCCTGCCACAGTGCAGCACACAGAGATTCTAAGCCTCTCGTGCCGGTGACCTGCCGCAGTGCAACACACAGAGATTCTAAGCCTCTCGTGCCGGTGACCTGCCACGGTGCAGCACACAGAGATTCTAAGCCTCTCGTGCCGGTGACCTGCCGCAGTCCAGCACACAGAGATTCTAAGCCTCTCGCGCCGGTGACCTGCCGCAGTGCAACACACAGAGATTCTAAGCCTCTCGTGCCGGTGACCTGCCGCAGTGCAGCACACAGAGATTCTAAGCCTCTCGTGCCGGTGACCTGCCACAGTGCAGCACACAGAGATTCTAAGCCTCTCGTGCCGGTAACCTGCCGCAGTGCAACACACATTGATTCTAAGCCTCTCGTGCCGGTGACCTGCCGCAGCGCAGCACACAGAGATTCTAAGCCTCTCGTGCCGGTGACCTGCCGCAGCACACAGAGATTCTAAGCCTCTCGTGCCGGTGACCTGCCGCGGTGCAGCACACAGAGATTCTAAGCCTCTCGTGCCGGTGACCTGCCGCAGTGCAACACACAGAGATTCTAAGCCTCTCGTGCCGGTGACCTGCCGCAGTGCAACACAGAGATTCTAAGCCTCTCGTGCCGGTGACCTGCCGCAGCGCAGCACACAGAGATTCTAAGCCTCTCGTGCCGGTGACCTGCCGCAGCACACAGAGATTCTAAGCCTCTCGTGCCGGTGACCTGCCGCGGTGCAGCACACAGAGATTCTAAGCCTCTCGTGCCGGTGACCTGCCACAGTGCAGCACACAGAGATTCTAAGTCTCTCGTGCCGGTGACCTGCCGCAGTGCAGCACACAGAGATTCTAAGCCTCTCGTGCCGGTGTCCTGCCACAGTGCAGCACACAGAGATTCTAAGCCTCTCGTGCCGGTGACCTGCCGCAGTGCAGCACACAGAGATTCTAAGCCTCTCGTGCCGGTGACCTGCCACGGTGCAGCACACAGAGATTCTAAGCCTCTCGTGCCGGTGTCCTGCCGCAGTGCAGCACACAGAGATTCTAAGTCTCTCGTGCTGGTGACCTGCCACAGTGCAACACACAGAGATTCTAAGCCTCTCGTGCCGGTGACCTGCCGCAGTGCAACACACAGAGATTCTAAGCCTCTCGTGCCGGTGTCCTGCCGCAGTGCAGCACACAGAGATTCTAAGCCTCTCGTGCCGGTGACCTGCCGCAGTGCAGCACACAGAGATTCTAAGCCTCTCGTACCGGTGTCCTGCCACAGTGCAACACACAGAGATTCTAAGCCTCTCGTGCCGGTGACCTGCCGCGGTGCAGCACACAGAGATTCTAAGCCTCTCGTGCCGGTGACCTGCCTCAGTGCAGCACACAGAGATTCTAAGCCTCTCATGCCGGTGACCTGCCGCAGTGCAGCACACAGAGATTCTAAGCCTCTCGTGCCGGTGACCTGCCTCAGTGCAGCACACAGAGATTCTAAGCCTCTCGTGCCGGTGACCTGCCGCAGTGCAGCACACAGAGATTCTAAGCCTCTCGTGCTGGTGACCTGCCGCAGTGCAGCACACAGAGATTCTAAGCCTCTCGTGCCGGTGAAATGCCGCAGTGCAACACACAGAGATTCTAAGCCTCTCGTGCCGGTGACCTGCCGCAGTGCAACACACAGAGATTCTAAGCCTCTCGTGCCGGTGACCTGCCGCAGCACAGCACACAGAGATTCTAAGCCTCTCGTGCCGGTGACCTGCCACGGTGCAGCACACAGAGATTCTAAGCCTCTCGTGCCGGTGACCTGCCGCAGCGCAGCACACAGAGATTCTAAGCCTCTCATGCCGGTGACCTGCCGCAGTGCAGCACACAGAGATTCTAAGCCTCTCGTGCCGGTGACCTGCCGCAGTGCAGCACACAGAGATTCTAAGCCTCTCGTGCCGGTGACCTGCCACGGTGCAGCACACAGAGATTCTAAGCCTCTCGTGCCGATGACCTGCCGCAGCGCAGCACACAGAGATTCTAAGCCTCTCATGCCGGTGACCTGCCGCAGTGCAGCACACAGAGATTCTAAGCCTCTCATGCCGGTGACCTGCCGCAGTGCAGCACACAGAGATTCTAAGCCTCTCGTGCCGGTGACCGGCTGCAGTGCAGCACACAGAGATTCTAAGCCTCTCGTGCCGGTGACCTGCCTCAGTGCAGCACACAGAGATTCTAAGCCTCTCGTGCCGGTGACCTGCCACGGTGCAGCACACAGAGATTCTAAGCCTCTCATGCCGGTGACCTGCCGCAGTGCAGCACACAGAGAATCTAAGCCTCTCATGCCGGTGACCTGCCGCAGCGCAGCACACAGAGATTCTAAGCTTCTCGTGCTGGTGACCTGCCGCAGTCCAGCACACAGAGATTCTAAGCCTCTCGTGCCGGTGACCTGCCACAGTGCAGCACACAGAGATTCTAAGTCTCTCGTGCCGGTGACCTGCCGCAGTGCAGCACACAGAGATTCTAAGCCTCTCGTGCCGGTGTCCTGCCACAGTGCAGCACACAGAGATTCTAAGCCTCTCGTGCCGGTGACCTGCCGCAGTGCAGCACACAGAGATTCTAAGCCTCTCGTGCCGGTGACCTGCCACGGTGCAGCACACAGAGATTATAAGCCTCTCGTGCCGGTGTCCTGCCGCAGTGCAGCACACAGAGATTCTAAGCCTCTCGTGCTGGTGACCTGCCACAGTGCAACACACAGAGATTCTAAGCCTCTCGTGCCGGTGACCTGCCGCAGTGCAACACACAGAGATTCTAAGCCTCTCGTGCCGGTGTCCTGCCGCAGTGCAGCACACAGAGATTCTAAGCCTCTCGTGCCGGTGACCTGCCGCAGTGCAGCACACAGAGATTCTAAGCCTCTCGTGCCGGTGTCCTGCCACAGTGCAACACACAGAGATTCTAAGCCTCTCGTGCCGGTGACCTGCCGCGGTGCAGCACACAGAGATTCTAAGCCTCTCGTGCCGGTGACCTGCCTCAGTGCAGCACACAGAGATTCTAAGCCTCTCGTGCCGGTGACCTGCCGCAGTGCAGCACACAGAGATTCTAAGCCTCTCGTGCCGGTGTCCTGCCACAGTGCAACACACAGAGATTCTAAGCCTCTCGTGCCGGTGACCTGCCGCGGTGCAGCACACAGAGATTCTAAGCCTCTCATGCTGGTGACCTGCCTCAGTGCAGCACACAGAGATTCTAAGCCTCTCATGCCGGTGACCTGCCTCAGTGCAGCACACAGAGATTCTAAGCCTCTCGTGCCGGTGTCCTGCCGCAGTGCAGCACACAGAGATTCTAAGCCTCTCGTGCTGGTGACCTGCCGCAGTGCAGCACACAGAGATTCTAAGCCTCTCGTGCCGGTGACCTGCCGCAGTGCAACACACAGAGATTCTAAGCCTCTCGTGCCGGTGACCTGCCGCAGCACAGCACACAGAGATTCTAAGCCTCTCGTGCCGGTGACCTGCCGCAGCGCAGCACACAGAGATTCTAAGCCTCTCGTGCCGGTGACCTGCCGCAGTGCAGCACACAGAGATTCTAAGCCTCTCGTGCCGGTGACCTGCCGCAGTGCAGCACACAGAGATTCTAAGCCTCTCGTGCCGGTGACCTGCCACGGTGCAGCACACAGAGATTCTAAGCCTCTCGTGCCGGTGACCTGCCACGGTGCAGCACACAGAGATTCTAAGCCTCTCGTGCCGGTGACCTGCCGCAGCGCAGCACACAGAGATTCTAAGCCTCTCATGCCGGTGACCTGCCGCAGTGCAGCACACAGAGATTCTAAGCCTCTCATGCCGGTGACCTGCCGCAGTGCAGCACACAGAGATTCTAAGCCTCTCGTGCCGGTGACCGGCTGCAGTGCAGCACACAGAGATTCTAAGCCTCTCGTGCCGGTGACCTGCCTCAGTGCAGCACACAGAGATTCTAAGCCTCTCATGCCGGTGACCTGCCGCAGTGCAACACACAGAGATTCTAAGCCTCTCGTGCCGGTGACCTGCCGCAGTGCAACACACAGAGATTCTAAGCCTCTCGTGCCGGTGACCTGCCGCAGCACAGCACACAGAGATTCTAAGCCTCTCGTGCCGGTGACCTGCCGCAGCGCAGCACACAGAGATTCTAAGCCTCTCGTGCCGGTGACCTGCCGCAGTGCAGCACACAGAGATTCTAAGCCTCTCGTGCCGGTGACCTGCCGCAGTGCAGCACACAGAGATTCTAAGCCTCTCGTGCCGTTGACCTGCCACGGTGCAGCACACAGAGATTCTAAGCCTCTCGTGCCGGTGACCTGCCACGGTGCAGCACACAGAGATTCTAAGCCTCTCGTGCCGGTGACCTGCCGCAGCGCAGCACACAGAGATTCTAAGCCTCTCATGCCGGTGACCTGCCGCAGTGCAGCACACAGAGATTCTAAGCCTCTCATGCCGGTGACCTGCCACAGTGCAGCACACAGAGATTCTAAGCCTCTCGTGCCGGTGACCGGCTGCAGTGCAGCACACAGAGATTCTAAGCCTCTCGTGCCGGTGACCTGCCTCAGTGCAGCACACAGAGATTCTAAGCCTCTCGTCCCGGTGACCTGCCACGGTGCAGCACACAGAGATTCTAAGCCTCTCATGCCGGTGACCTGCCGCAGTGCAGCACACAGAGATTCTAAGCCTCTCATGCCGGTGACCTGCCACAGTGCAGCACACAGAGATTCTAAGCCTCTCGTGCCGGTGACCTGCCACGGTGCAGCACACAGAGATTCTAAGCCTCTCATGCCGGTGACCTGCCACAGTGCAGCACACAGAGATTCTAAGCCTCTCGTGCCGGTGACCTGCCACAGTGCAGCACACAGAGATTCTAAGCCTCTCATGCCGGTGACCTGCCACAGTGCAGCACACAGAGATTCTAAGCCTCTCGTGCCGGTGTCCTGCCGCAGTGCAGCACACAGAGATTCTAAGCCTCTCGTGCCGGTGTCCTGCCGCAGTGCAGCACACAGAGATTCTAAGCCTCTCACACCGGTGACCTGCCGCAGTGCAGCACACAGAGATTCTAAGCTTCTCGTGCCGGTGACCTGCCGCGGTGCAGCACACAGAGATTCTAAGCCTCTCGTGCCGGTGACCTGCCGCAGTGCAGCACACAGAGATTCTAAGCCTCTCGTGCCGGTGACCTGCCGCAGTGCAGCACACAGAGATTCTAAGCCTCTCGTGCCGGTGTCCTGCCGCAGTGCAGCACACAGAGATTCTAAGCCTCTCGTGCCGGTGACCTGCCGCAGTGCAGCACACAGAGATTCTAAGCCTCTCGTGCCGGTGACCTGCCACAGAGCAGCACACAGAGATTCTTAGGCCTCGGCCATGTTAGTTGCTTGCTGGCTGAAGCGTGCTGAGGCGTGCTCCCGCTCAGCACTGAGCCCCTACAGCCGCAATTAGAGCGGCTTTAGTAGGGGTTCACCTGTGCTTCCGCGGGCTTGCGGAAGTGCAGGTCTGAGGGCGAACCAGCTCCGTGACGTCACTGGCCCGCCCCCGTAAAAATGGTGAATTGTATATCCCGGCATAAGAATGGTGAATTGTATATCCCTGTATAAGAATGGTGAATTGTATTTCCCGGCATAAGAATGGTGAATTGTATATCCCGGCGTAAGAATGGTGAATTGTATATCCCGGCATTAGAATGGTGAATTGTATATCCCGGCGTAAGAATGGGGAATTGTATATCCCTGTATAAGAATGGTGAATTGTATATCCCGGCATTAGAATGGTGAATTGTATATCCCGGCGTAAGAATGGTGAATTGTCTATCCCGGCGTAAGAACGGTGAATTGTATATCCCGGCATTAGAATGGTGAATTGTATATCCCTGCGTGAGAATGGTGAATTGTATATCCCGGCGTAAGAATGGTGAATTGTATATCCCGGCAATAGAATTGTGAATTGTATATCCCGGTATTAGAATGGTGAATTGTATATCCCGGCGTAAGAATGGTGAATTGTATATCCCGGCGTAAGAATGGTGAATTGTATATCCCGGCGTAAGAATGGTGAATTGTATATCCCGGTATTAGAATGGTGAATTGTATATCCCGGCGTAAGAATGGTGAATTGTATATCCCGGCGTAAGAATGGTGAATTGTATATCCCGGCGTAAGAATGGTGAATTGTATATCCCGGCATTAGAATGGTGAATTGTATATGCCGGCGTAAGAATGGTGGATTGTATATCCCGGCATTAGAATGGTGAATTGTATATCCCGGCGTAAGAATGGTGAATTGTATATCCCTGCGTGAGAATGGTGAATTGTATATCCCGGCGTAAGAATGGTGAATTGTATATCCCGGCGTAAGAATGGTGAATTGTATATCCCGGCATTAGAATGGTGAATTGTATATCCCGGCGTAAGAATGGTGAATTGTATATCCCGGTATTAGAATGGTGAATTGTATATCCCGGCGTAAGAATGGTGAATTGTATATCCCTGCGTGAGAATGGTGAATTGTATATCCCAGCATAAGAATGGTGAATTGTATATCCCGGCGTAAGAATGGTGAATTGTATATCCAGGCGTAAGAATGGAGAATTGTATATCCCGGCGTAAGAATGGTGAATTGTATATCCCGGCATAAGAATGGTGAATTGTATATCCCGGCGTAAGAATGGTGAATTGTATATCCCGGAGTAAGAACGGTGAATTGTATATCCCGGCATAAGAATAGTGAATTGTATATCCCGGTATAAGAATGGTGAATTGTATTTCCCGGCGTAAGAATGGTGAATTGTATATCCCGGCGTAAGAACGGTGAATTGTATATCCCGGCATAAGAATGGTGAATTGTATATCCCGGTATAAGAATGGTGAATTGTATTTCCCGGCGTAAGAATGGTGAATTGTATTTCCCGGCGTAAGAATGGTGAATTGTATATCCCGGCGTAAGAATGGTGAATTGTATATCCCGGCATTAGAATGGTGAATTGTATATCCCGGCGTAAGAATGGTGAATTGTATATCCCGGTATTAGAATGGTGAATTGTATATCCCGGCGTAAGAATGGTGAATTGTATATCCCTGCGTGAGAATGGTGAATTGTATATCCCAGCATAAGAATGGTGAATTGTATATCCCGGCGTAAGAATGGTGAATTGTATATCCTGGCGTAAGAATGGTGAATTGTATATCCCAGCATAAGAATGGTGAATTGTATATCCCGGCGTAAAAATGGTGAATTGTATATCCCGGCGTAAGAATGGTGAATTGTATATCCCGGCGTAAGAATGGTGAATTGTATATCCCGGCATAAGAATGGTGAATTGTATATCCCGGCGTAAGAATGGTGAATTGTATATCCCGGCGTAAGAACGGTGAATTGTATATCCCGGCATAAGAATGGTGAATTGTATATCCCGGTATAAGAATGGTGAATTGTATTTCCCGGCGTAAGAATGGTGAATTGTATATCCCGGCGTAAGAACGGTGAATTGTATATCCCGGCATAAGAATGGTGAATTGTATATACCGGCATAAGAATGGTGAATTGTATATCCCGGTATTAGAATGGTGAATTGTATATCCCGGCGTAAGAATGGTGAATTGTATATCCCGGTATTACAATGGTGAATTGTATATCCCGGCGTAAGAATGGTGAATTGTATATCCCGGCATTAGAATGGTGAATTGTATATCCCGGTATTAGAATGGTGAATTGTATATCCCGGCATAAGAATGGTGAATTGTATATCCCGGTATTAGAATGGTGAATTGTATATCCCGGCATAAGAATGGTGAATTGTATATCCCGGCATTAGAATGGTGAATTGTATATCCCGGCATAAGAATGGTGAATTGTATATCCCGGCATTAGAATGGTGAATTGTATATCCCAGCGTAAGAATGGGGAATTGTATATCCCGGCGTAAGAATGGTGAATTGTATATCCCGGCGTAAGAATGGTGAATTGTATATCCCGGCGTAAGAATGGTGAATTGTATATCCCTGTGTAGCCAGGACTGGTTTTTGGCTACCAATCTGCCCCCAGTAGCAGTAAGCCCTGGTAAGAGCAGGCCTGCCAGTACCTATCATGGGTTTTCCCCACTCCCAGCAGTGCTCTTGAGTGACAGGGGAGGAGGTGGACCCAGGCCTGGGTTCACCCAATCCTGGGTCAGACCTGGTGCCCTCCTCCTGGCTGTACTTAAGGGGAGTGCAGCCCAAATTGAGTCAGTGCCTCTCCCCACTTGAGAGAAGCAGGTCACATACAGGTTGCCTGAATACTGTCCTTCCCTGTTCCTCTTCCCCTTGGGGGAGAGTGAGTGTGCATCTTTCCCCTGATCCCGATAGAGGATCAGGGAAGAACAAGAACTGCTGCGGAGGCCCACGACCCAGAGTGCAGGTCCAGGGACAATCTTGCAGCTGGATACATCACCAGAGACTGCATTGGGCAGAAGCCTGCTGTGACTGCATTGAGCTGAATAAAGCGTTCCCGTTATTATACCTCCTGCCTGGTGTGTGATCTTACTGGGAAAGGAGAGGGGATTGTGTTCTATCGTTGGAGATCGCCTCACTACTAGAGAACCATGCTGAGTATGTACTCCAGAAACCTGCCCTGCGTACCCACAAACATCGGCAGACGACTCGGCCCTCCTGTTACCAGCAGGTAGCATGCACCACACATTCTGTAATGGCAGAATCTCAGGTGGGGGAAACACCGTTACACCTGCATAAGAAAATGTCATCTCGCCAAATCGGGTGCAATTTTTGCCCCACTTTTTGCCCCGGTGTTACAGCCACGAGACTTAGATACCAGATTGCACCAGCTCCAAAAAGTGACCAAAAACGGTGCAATTTCCGATGAGATTTCTTTCTTGGACACGTCTGTAATTTGCAGATAATAATAATAATAATTTTGCATTCTGAGACTCTCTCTTTGAAGCGTTAAAGATCGGAGCACAAGAAATGTTCGGTGAGGCCCCGCCCCCTGTCCCCGTGCGGTTTGGGAATGCTCCGAGCTGTATAAATACATAGTTATGGGCATTAAATTAAGGTTTATTAGATTCAAAGCCCATTCTCTCTCTGTTCCATTAACCCCGTCACTGCCCCAGGGGCCACTCCGGCAGTGTTGGAGTTCAAATCTCCTTTGTAGAGGGACTTGGAAGAAGATATTAGAACGATGAGGAGGATGAGGAGGAGGAGGAGGAGGAAGGTACAGAATAGAAAAATTCGTTTTTTGGGGATCTTGACAACCAAATAGATGGGCCTTGCCTGCCCAGCACAATGTATAAGGACTTTTAAGCATCCCGTTGTCGGCACTTACATGTTGCACGTGCTGTATCCCAATACACCGCATAGATTGTAAGCTCTTTGGACACAGTGTCACATTGGGAGCTATTCATCAATGTTCAAATAAAGTCTTTCTGCTGCAGAATTGGTCAATCTTTGGTGAACAAATGGACCAGATTTATCAGGGGAAACCCCTCCCTATTGCTTTGTACAAACCCCCAGTTATAGTAGTGTATGCATTGCATGGAGATCTCCCAGATATAGGATGGGACAGTAACAATTGACGCTAATAAGGGAGAACGGCTTCATTCAATACTGTTTGAGCGTTGTACAAACCACTCTGGGGTGGGATGGGGATAGCGGGTGATGCTCACTCTCTGAACATGGCCCTCTCAGTACACAGGTCCTTGCGGTTGATGATGTGTTCTGTATTTCCTGTTTGTGGCAGCTTGCTAGAACTTCCCTCTTATCAGATTATTATCACCCGCAGCATCAGCCGTTTGTGCTCATTTAACTTCTTCCTCTTACAGAGAGATCAGGTACATATATTCATTCCTCTGTATCTGCATAAATACTGTATATGAGACCCAGGACTCTCATTTCCCCATATAGATACGGGAGACCCCCTTCACTCTCATCATGAATAATCACCTCTCCTTCCCCTATAGAGATGGGCGAAGTAAGTGTGTGTGTGTGTGTATAAGGACCAGCATGAGGATGCCACGGCTCAGCAGATGATGGATTCTCTTATCCGGGCCTACGGAAAGGAAGATGACATGAGTGAGTTGTGGACTAAATATTACAATCTCCGCCAGAAAGAGGGAGAAGATTTATTTGATTTTATCCAGACTCCAGCTGATCTTGTGGGATTTATGCTCCCATAAAGTCATTAGTGCCTCAGCTGTGGATGAGCATCGACGCACCCAATTCCTACGGGGAGCTATACCCACTCACCATATCGTGGTCATGATTAGACGTTCCCTGATGAAAGGAGAGCCCCCTTCGTTAAAAGATCTACTGGATGAGGTGAAAGTCCATGAGGCCCATACTAGACTACATACCCGAAGAAGGCCAAAGAATCACATAAGGAAGAGACCAAAGAGGTATCCCGCCCAAAAGCCACGGGGACTCCTGCTGCGAAGGAAACCTTTCCCGCTGTGAGTCCTAGGCTAACGCCTCGATCACACAGACATTCACAACAATACGGTGAACACACGTGCTACCACTGTGGACGACCAGGTCATTTGGCTAGAGAGTGTCCGAAACGACAAAGCTCTCCAACCAGTGCCAAATCCCTTATGGTCCGAGCACAGCAAACACTCACTACGTTCCCGGCCTTACCTGAAGAGAGTGGAGGAGACGGAAGGGTCCAGACATAAGATGGACCACTCCCCGATGTCTACAGTAGAGTAGGACCCACTGCTATCATTAGAGTCGTCGTGGTTGGAGTCTACTCTTCAGCGCTACTGGACACCGGGTCCCAGGTGACTATCATCCACCGTCCCTTCTGCAACCAGCACCTCAGCCATCTTCCTTTGCAGTCGTCTGAAAAGATGACGTTGTGGGGTCTGAGTAAGGACGATTACCCCATAGATGGAATAGTGGCGGTCAAGGTGGATATCCTACAGTTGAACACTAATAAGTCACACCCCATGGCGGTGGAAGCCCTGGTTTGTCTCGAGGCTCGAGAACACCCCAGTGCACCCATCATATTGGGTATAAATGCGGACATAGTGAGGTCGGTGATTCGCTTGTACCTTCATGAGGCCGGTGAGCTGCCGTTGTCACCCCTGAAAATAGCCTCTGGGCTAAAGGAGGAATGCTATCGGTTAGCATCTCAGGAGGAATACGGCGAAATCTTCAATCAAGAACGAGGGTTAGTGGAGATTCCACCAGGGGGAGTGAGACACATGACAGCACTGGTCAAATATTACGGTCGTCATGAAACCAATAGACCCTCCCCGAGTCTGAACTTCATTGGGAATACTGATTGATACCCAAAGTACGTGAGTGGACGTCAGACATCCCTAAGAGGATTACTGTGTCCATTCAGGACACTTCTTTGCACACAGTACCATTTGAAGTATGACAAAGGCTGGGCAGGATATATCCTGTGGATCCTGTGGACGACATAGTCAATGCTGCCAGTGTGGGGGAACAGCTAGAAGAACTACAATTTGACTTCAGGGAATCTCCACTGGAGGAAGAGTGGAAAGAGAGGCTATGTGCTCAGTTGCGAGAGCGACGCGAGGTGTTCTCTATGAGCGAGATGGACATGGGATGAAGACGCAACACACAGCACACGATTCGTCTGAATGATGACACTCTGTTCCGGGAAAGATCCCGACGTATAGCTCCCCGAGATGTGGAGGATGTGCGCAACGTACTGAATGAAATGGAGACAGCTGGTATAGTGCCGAATCTCGGAGTCCCTACGCCTCGCCGATAGTGGTGGTACGGAAGAAAAATGGGTCCGTCCGCCTATGCGTGGAATACAGAACCTGTGCTGGACCAATACACGCTACCACGAATAGATGAGATCCTCTGCGCGTTGTCCAGAAGTCAGTGGTTTAGTGTGCTGGACCTTCGATCTGGGTACTATCATGTTCCCATGAGCTCGGCCGATCAAGAGAAGACGGCATTCGTCTGTCCACTGGGGTTCTATCAGTTCACCCGAATACCTCAAGGTATTTGCGGTGCACCGGCCACCTTCCAACGGCTGATGGAAATAATGATTGGAGATATGAGTCTTCGTGAGTGCTTGGTCTACTTAGACGACATAATTGTATTTGGAAAAACACTCGTAGAATATGAGACTCGGCTGATGAAGGTGCTGCACCGACTAGGTAAAGAAGGCCTGAAGATCTGCTTGGATAAATGCCGCTTCTGCCAGACTTCCGTCACTTACGTGGGCCATATAGTCTCAGCGGATGGAGTCGCCACCGACCCTGCCAAGGTAGTAATTCACCAGCTGTGGTGAATTGGCTGAGACCTGAGAATGTGATGGAGCTGAGGTCTTTTCTTGGGTTCTGCAGATATTACCAGAGGTTCATGGACGGCAACTTCAAGAAGGCTGCTGCGCTGAATCATCTACTGAAGGTTTACCCAAAGGACCCCAAGCAGAAGAGTCTCACACCCCGAACCCCCTTCGGGGATCGGAGGATATTGGCTTGTGAGGAACCTGATTGTGTGAGGAGGGAGGGCACAGTGTGCAGATGTGTGAGGAGGGAGGGCACAGCGTGCAGATGTGTGAGGAGGGAGGGCACAGCGTGCAGATGTGTGAGGACGGAGGCAGGGCACTGTGCAGATGTGTGAGGAGGGAGGGCACAGTGTGCAGATGTGTGAGGAGGGAGGGCACATCGTGCAGATGTGTGAGGAGGGAGGGCACAGCGTGCAGATGTGTGAGGAGGGAGGGTACAGCGTGCAGATGTGTGAGGAGGGAGGCAGGGAACTGTGCAGATGTGTGAGGAGGGAGGGCACAGTGTGCAGATGTGTGAGGAGGGAGGGCACAGTGTGCAGATGTGTGAGGAGGGAGGGAGGGCACAGTGTGCAGATGTGTGAGGAGGGAGGGCACAGTGTGCAGATGTGTGAGGAGGGAGGGAGGGCACAGTGTGCAGATGTGTGAGGAGGGAGGGAGGGCACAGTGTGCAGATCTGTGAGGAGGGAGGGCACAGTGTGCAGATGTGTGAGGAGGGAGGCAGGGCACAGTGTGCAGATGTGTGAAGAGGGAGGGCACAGTGTGCAGATGTGTGAGGGAGGCAGGGCACAGTGTGCAGATGTGTGAGGCGGGAGGGAGGGCACAGTGTGCTGAGTTGTGAGGAGGGAGGGCACAGTGTGCAGATGTGTGAGGAGGGAGGCAGGGCACAGCATGCAGATGTGTGAGGAGGGAGGGCACAGTGTGTAGATGTGTGAGGAGGGAGGGCACAGTTTGCAGATGTGTGAGGAGGGAGGGAGGGCACAGTGTGCAGATGTGTGAGGAGGGAGGCAGGGAACAGTGTGCAGATGTGTGAGGAGGGAGGCAGGGCACAGCGTGCAGATGTGTGAGGAGGGAGGCAGGGCACAGTGTGGAGATGTGTGAGGAAGGAGGGCACAGCATGCTGAGGTGTGAGGAGGGAGGGCACAGTGTGCAGATGTGTGAGGAAGGAGGGCACAGCATGCTGAGGTGTGAGGAGGGAGGGCACAGTGTGCAGATGTGTGAGGAGGGAGGGGGGGCACAGTGTGCAGATGTGTGAGGAGGGAGGGAGGGCACAGTGTGCAGATGTGTGAGGAGGGAGGGCACAGTGTGCAGATGTGTGAGGTGGGAGGGCACAGTGTGCAGATGTGTGAGGAGGGAAGCAGGGCACAGTGTGCAGATGTGTGAGGAGGGAGGCAGGGCACAGTGTGCAGATGTGTGAGGAGGGAGGCAGGGCATAGTGTGCAGATGTGTGAGGAGGGAGGGCACAGTGTGCAGATGTGTGAGGAGGGAGGGCACAGCATGCTGAGGTGTGAGGAGGGAGGGCACAGTGTGCAGATGTGTGAGGAGGGAGGGAGGGCACAGTGTGCAGATGTGTGAGGAGGGAGGGCACAGTGTGCAGATGTGTGAGGAGGGGGGGCACAGTGTGCAGATGTGTGAGGAGGGAGGCAGGGCACAGTGTGCAGATGTGTGAGGAGGGAGGGAGGGCACAGTGTGCAGATGTGTGAGGAGGGAGGGCACAGTGTGCAGATGTGTGAGGTGGGAGGGCACAGTGTGCAGATGTGTGAGGAGGGAAGCAGGGCACAGTGTGCAGATGTGTGAGGAGGGAGGCAGGGCACAGTGTGCAGATGTGTGAGGAGGGAGGCAGGGCATAGTGTGCAGATGTGTGAGGAGGGAGGGCACAGTGTGCAGATGTGTGAGGAGGGAGGGCACAGCATGCTGAGGTGTGAGGAGGGAGGGCACAGTGTGCAGATGTGTGAGGAGGGAGGGCACAGTGTGCACATGTGTGAGGAGGGAGGGCACAGTGTGCAGATGTGTGAGGTGGGAGGGCACAGTGTGCAGATGTGTGAGGAGGGAGGCAGGGCACAGTGTGCAGATGTGTGAGGAGGGAGGGCACAGTGTGCAGATGTGTGAGGAGGGAGGGCACAGTGTGCAGATGTGTGAGGAGGGAGGGCACAGCATGCTGAGGTGTGAGGAGGGAGGGCACAGTGTGCAGATGTGTGAGGAGGGAGGGCACAGTGTGCAGATGTGTGAGGAGGGAGGGCACAGTGTGCAGATGTGTGAGGTGGGAGGGCACAGTGTGCAGATGTGTGAGGAGGGAGGCAGGGCACAGTGTGCAGATGTGTGAGGAGGGAGGCAGGGCACAGTGTGCAGATGTGTGAGGAGGGAGGGAGGGCACAGTGTGCAGATGTGTGAGGAGGGAGGGCACAGTGTGCAGATGTGTGAGGAGGGAGGGAGGGCACAGTGTGCAGATCTGTGAGGAGGGAGGGCACAGTGTGCAGATGTGTGAGGAGGGAGGCAGGGCACAGTGTGCAGATGTGTGAGGGAGGCAGGGCACAGTGTGCAGATGTGTGAGGCGGGAGGGAGGGCACAGTGTGCTGAGGTGTGAGGAGGGAGGGCACAGTGTGCAGATGTGTGAGGAGGGAGGCAGGGCACAGCGTGCAGATGTGTGAGGAGGGAGGGCACAGTGTGTAGATGTGTGAGGAGGGAGGGCACAGTGTGCAGATGTGTGAGGAGGGAGGGAGGGCACAGTGTGCAGATGTGTGAGGAGGGAGGCAGGGAACAGTGTGCAGACGTGTGAGGAGGGAGGCAGGGCACAGCGTGCAGATGTGTGAGGAGGGAGGCAGGGCACAGTGTGGAGATGTGTGAGGAGGGAGGGCACAGTGTGCAGATGTGTGAGGAGGGAGGGCACAGTGTGCTGAGGTGTGAGGAGGGAGGGAGGGCACAGTGTGCAGATGTGTGAGGAGGGAGGCAGGGCACAGCGTGCAGATGTGTGAGGAGGGAGGGAGGGCACAGTGTGCAGATGTGTGAGGAGGGAGGGAGGGCACAGTGTGTAGATGTGTGAGGAGGGAGGGCATAGTGTGCAGATGTGTGAGGAGGGAGGCAGGGCACAGTGTGCAGATGTGTGAGGAGGGAGGCAGGGCACAGTGTGCAGATGTGTGAGGAGGGAGGCACGGCACAGTGTGGAGATGTGCGAGGAGGGAGGCACGGCACAGTGTGGAGATGTGCGAGGAGGGAGGGAGGGCACAGTGTGCAGAAGTGTGAGGAGGGAGGCAGGGCACAGTGTGCTGAGGTGTGAGGAGGGAGGGCACAGTGTGCAGATGTGTGATTAGGGAGGGAGGGCACAGTGTGCAGATGTGTGAGGAGGGAGGCAGGGCACAGTGTGCAGATGTGTGAGGTGGGAGGGAGGGCACAGTGTGCTGAGGTGTGCGGAAGGAGAGCACAGTGTGCAGATGTGTGAGGAGGGAGGGCACAGTGTACAGATGTGTGAGGAGGGAGGGCACAGTGTGCAGATGTGTGAGGAGGGAGGGCACAGTGTGCAGATGTGTGAGGAGGGAGGGCAAAGTGTGCAGATGTGTGAGGAGGGAGGGCACAGTGTTCAGATGTTGGAGGAGGGAGGGAGGGCACAGTGTGCAGATGTGTGAGGAGGGAGAGCACAGTATGCAGATGTGTGAGGAGAGGGAGGGCACAGTGTGCAGATGTGTGAGGAGGGAGGGAGGGCACAGTGTGCAGATGTGTGAGGAGGGATGGCACAGTGTGCAGATGTGTGAGGAGGGATGGCACAGTGTGAGGAGGGAGGCAGGGCACAGTGGGCAGATGTGTGAGGAGGGAGGGCACAGTGTGCAGATGTGTGAGGAGGGAGGGAGGGAGGGCAGTGTGCAGATGTGTGAGGAGGGAGGGCACAGTGTGTAGATGTGTGAGGAGGGAGGGAAGGCACAGTGTGCAGATGTGTGAGGAGGGAGGGCACAGTGTGCAGATGTGTGAGGAGGGATGGCACAGTGTGCAGATGTGTGAGGAGGGAGGCAGGGCACAATGTGCAGATGTGTGAGAAGGGAGGGAGGGCACAGGGTGCAGATGTGTGAGGAGGGAGGCAGGGCACAGTGTGCAGATGTGTGCGGAGGGAGGGCAGTGTGCAGATGTGTGCGGAGGGAGGGCACAGTGTGCAGATGTGTGAGGAGGGAGGGCACAGTGTGCAGATGTGTGAGGAAGGAGGGCACAGCATGCTGAGGTGTGAGGAGGGAGGGCACAGTGTGCAGATGTGTGAGGAGGGAGGGGGGGCACAGTGTGCAGATGTGTGAGGAGGGAGGGAGGGCACAGTGTGCAGATGTGTGAGGAGGGAGGGCACAGTGTGCTGAGGTGTGAGGAGGGAGGGAGGGCACAGTGTGCAGATGTGTGAGGAGGGAGGCAGGGCACAGCGTGCAGATGTGTGAGGAGGGAGGGAGGGCACAGTGTGCAGATGTGTGAGGAGGGAGGGAGGGCACAGTGTGTAGATGTGTGAGGAGGGAGGGCATAGTGTGCAGATGTGTGAGGAGGGAGGCAGGGCACAGTGTGCAGATGTGTGAGGAGGGAGGCAGGGCACAGTGTGCAGATGTGTGAGGAGGGAGGCACGGCACAGTGTGGAGATGTGCGAGGAGGGAGGGAGGGCACAGTGTGCAGAAGTGTGAGGAGGGAGGCAGGGCACAGTGTGCTGAGGTGTGAGGAGGGAGGGCACAGTGTGCAGATGTGTGATTAGGGAGGGAGGGCACAGTGTGCAGATGTGTGAGGAGGGAGGCAGGGCACAGTGTGCAGATGTGTGAGGTGGGAGGGAGGGCACAGTGTGCTGAGGTGTGCGGAAGGAGAGCACAGTGTGCAGATGTGTGAGGAGGGAGGGCACAGTGTACAGATGTGTGAGGAGGGAGGGCACAGTGTGCAGATGTGTGAGGAGGGAGGGCACAGTGTGCAGATGTGTGAGGAGGGAGGGCAAAGTGTGCAGATGTGTGAGGAGGGAGGGCACAGTGTTCAGATGTTGGAGGAGGGAGGGAGGGCACAGTGTGCAGATGTGTGAGGAGGGAGAGCACAGTGTGCAGATGTGTGAGGAGAGGGAGGGCACAGTGTGCAGATGTGTGAGGAGGGAGGGAGGGCACAGTGTGCAGATGTGTGAGGAGGGATGGCACAGTGTGCAGATGTGTGAGGAGGGATGGCACAGTGTGAGGAGGGAGGCAGGGCACAGTGGGCAGATGTGTGAGGAGGGAGGGCACAGTGTGCAGATGTGTGAGGAGGGAGGGAGGGCAGTGTGCAGATGTGTGAGGAGGGAGGGCACAGTGTGTAGATGTGTGAGGAGGGAGGGAAGGCACAGTGTGCAGATGTGTGAGGAGGGAGGGCACAGTGTGCAGATGTGTGAGGAGGGAGGGCACAGTGTGCAGATGTGTGAGGAGGGAGGGCACAGTGTGCAGATGTGTGAGGAGGGAGGCAGGGCACAGTGTGCAGATGTGTGAGGAGGGAGGGCACAGTGTGCAGATGTGTGAGGAGGGAGGCAGGGCACAGTGTGCAGATGTGTGAGGAGGGAGGGCACAATGTGCAGATGTGTGAGAAGGGAGGGCACAGTGTGCAGATGTGTGAGGAGGGAGGCAGGGCACAGTGTGCAGATGTGTGAGGGAGGCAGGGCACAGTGTGCAGATGTGTGAGGAGGGAGGCAGGGCACAGTGTGCAGATGTGTGCGGAGGGAGGGCACAGTGTGCAGATGTGTGAGGAGGGAGGCAGGGCACAGTGTGCAGATGTGTGAGGAGGGAGGGCACAGTGTGCAGATGTGTGCGGAGGGAGGGCACAGTGTGCAGATGTGTGCGGAGGGAGGGAGGGCACAGTGTGCAGATGTGTGCGGAGGGAGGGCACAGTGTGCAGATGTGTGAGGAGGGAGGGCACAGTGTGCAGATGTGTGAGGAAGGAGGGAGGGCACAGCATGCTGAGGTGTGAGGAGGGAGGGCACAGTGTGCAGATGTGTGAGGAGGGAGGGAGGGCACAGCATGCTGAGGTGTGAGGAGGGAGGGCACAGTGTGCAGATGTGTGAGGAGGGAGGGGGGGCACAGTGTGCAGATGTGTGAGGAGGGAGGGAGGGCACAGTGTGCAGATGTGTGAGGTGGGAGGGCACAGTGTGCAGATGTGTGAGGAGGGAGGGAGGGCACAGTGTGCAGATGTGTGAGGAGGGAGGGCACAGTGTGCAGATGTGTGAGGAGGGAGGCAGGGCACAGTGTGCAGATGTGTGAGGAGGGAGGGCACAGTGTGCAGATGTGTGAGGTGGGAGGGCACAGTGTGCAGATGTGTGAGGAGGGAGGCAGGGCACAGTGTGCAGATGTGTGAGGAGGGAGGCAGGGCATAGTGTGCAGATGTGTGAGGAGGGAGGGCACAGTGTGCAGATGTGTGAGGAGGGAGGGCACAGCATGCTGAGGTGTGAGGAGGGAGGGCACAGTGTGCAGATGTGTGAGGAGGGAGGGCACAGTGTGCACATGTGTGAGGAGGGAGGGCACAGTATGCAGATGTGTGAGGTGGGAGGGCACAGTGTGCAGATGTGTGAGGAGGGAGGCAGGGCACAGTGTGCAGATGTGTGAGGAGGGAGGGCACAGTGTGCAGATGTGTGAGGAGGGAGGGCACAGTGTGCAGATGTGTGAGGAGGGAGGGCACAGCATGCTGAGGTGTGAGGAGGGAGGGCACAGTGTGCAGATGTGTGAGGAGGGAGGGCACAGTGTGCAGATGTGTGAGGAGGGAGGGCACAGTGTGCAGATGTGTGAGGTGGGAGGGCACAGTGTGCAGATGTGTGAGGAGGGAGGCAGGGCACAGTGTGCAGATGTGTGAGGAGGGAGGCAGGGCACAGTGTGCAGATGTGTGAGGAGGGAGGGAGGGCACAGTGTGCAGATGTGTGAGGAGGGAGGGCACAGTGTGCAGATGTGTGAGGAGGGAGGGAGGGCACAGTGTGCAGATCTGTGAGGAGGGAGGGCACAGTGTGCAGATGTGTGAGGAGGGAGGCAGGGCACAGTGTGCAGATGTGTGAGGGAGGCAGGGCACAGTGTGCAGATGTGTGAGGCGGGAGGGAGGGCACAGTGTGCTGAGGTGTGAGGAGGGAGGGCACAGTGTGCAGATGTGTGAGGAGGGAGGCAGGGCACAGCGTGCAGATGTGTGAGGAGGGAGGGCACAGTGTGTAGATGTGTGAGGAGGGAGGGCACAGTGTGCAGATGTGTGAGGAGGGAGGGAGGGCACAGTGTGCAGATGTGTGAGGAGGGAGGCAGGGAACAGTGTGCAGACGTGTGAGGAGGGAGGCAGGGCACAGCGTGCAGATGTGTGAGGAGGGAGGCAGGGCACAGTGTGGAGATGTGTGAGGAGGGAGGGCACAGTGTGCAGATGTGTGAGGAGGGAGGGCACAGTGTGCTGAGGTGTGAGGAGGGAGGGAGGGCACAGTGTGCAGATGTGTGAGGAGGGAGGCAGGGCACAGCGTGCAGATGTGTGAGGAGGGAGGGAGGGCACAGTGTGCAGATGTGTGAGGAGGGAGGGAGGGCACAGTGTGTAGATGTGTGAGGAGGGAGGGCATAGTGTGCAGATGTGTGAGGAGGGAGGCAGGGCACAGTGTGCAGATGTGTGAGGAGGGAGGCAGGGCACAGTGTGCAGATGTGTGAGGAGGGAGGCACGGCACAGTGTGCAGATGTGCGAGGAGGGAGGGCACAGTGTGCAGAAGTGTGAGGAGGGAGGCAGGGCACAGTGTGCTGAGGTGTGAGGAGTGAGGGCACAGTGTGCAGATGTGTGATTAGGGAGGGAGGGCACAGTGTGCAGATGTGTGAGGAGGGAGGCAGGGCACAGTGTGCAGATGTGTGAGGTGGGAGGGAGGGCACAGTGTGCTGAGGTGTGCGGAAGGAGAGCACAGTGTGCAGATGTGTGAGGAGGGAGGGAGGGCACAGTGTACAGATGTGTGAGGAGGGAGGGCACAGTGTGCAGATGTGTGAGGAGGGAGGGCACAGTGTGCAGATGTGTGAGGAGGGAGGGAGGGCACAGTGTGCAGATGTGTGAGGAGGAAGAGCACAGTGTGCAGATGTGTGAGGAGGGAGGGAGGGCACAGTGTGCAGATGTGTGAGGAGGGAGGGCACAGTGTGCAGATGTGTGAGGAGGGAGGGCACAGTGTGCAGATGTGTGAGGAGGGAGGGAGGGCACAGTGTGCAGATGTGTGAGGAGGGAGGGAGGGCACAGTGTGCAGATGTGTGAGGAGGGAGGGAGGGCACAGTGTGCAGATGTGTGAGGAGGGATGGCACAGTGTGCACATGTGTGAGGAGGGATGGCACAGTGTGAGGAGGGAGGCAGGGCACAGTGGGCAGATGTGTGAGGAGGGAGGGAGGGCACAGTGTGCAGATGTGTGAGGAGGGAGGGAGGGCAGTGTGCAGATGTGTGAGGAGGGAGGGCACAGTGTGTAGATGTGTGAGGAGGGAGGGAAGGCACAGTGTGCAGATGTGTGAGGAGGGAGGGCACAGTGTGCAGATGTGTGAGGAGGGAAGGCACAGTGTGCAGATGTGTGAGGAGGGAAGGCACAGTGTGCAGATGTGTGAGGAGGGAGGGCACAGTGTGCAGATGTGTGCGGAGGGAGGGCACAGTGTGCAGATGTGTGCGGAGGGAGGGCAGTGTGCAGATGTGTGCGGATGGAGGGCACAGTGTGCAGATGTGTGAAGAGGGAGGGGGGGGCACAGTGTGCAGATGTGTGAGGAGGGAGGGAGGGCACAGTGTGCAGATGTGTGAGGAGGGAGGGCACAGTGTGCAGATGTGTGAGGTGGGAGGGCACAGCATGCTGAGGTGTGAGGAGGGAGGGCACCGTGTGCAGATGTGTGAGGAGGGAGGGCACAGTGTGCAGATGTGTGAGGAGGGAGGGAGGGCACAGTGTGCAGATGTGTGAGGAGGGAGGGCACAGTGTGCAGATGTGTGAGGAGGGAGGCAGGGCACAGTGTGCAGATGTGTGAGGAGGGAGGGAGGGCACAGTGTGCAGATGTGTGAGGAGGGAGGGCACAGTGTGCAGATGTGTGAGGTGGGAGGGCACAGTGTGCATATGTGTGAGGAGGGAAGCAGGGCACAGTGTGCAGATGTGTGAGGAGGGAGGCAGGGCACAGTGTGCAGATGTGTGAGGAGGGAGGCAGGGCATAGTGTGCAGATGTGTGAGGAGGGAGGGCACAGTGTGCAGATGTGTGAGGAGGGAGGGCACAGCATGCTGAGGTGTGAGGAGGGAGGGCACAGTGTGCAGATGTGTGAGGAGGGAGGCAGGGCACAGTGTGCAGATGTGTGAGGAGGGAGGGCACAGTGTGCACATGTGTGAGGAGGGAGGGCACAGTGAGCAGATGTGTGAGGAGGGAGGGCACAGTGTGCACATGTGTGAGGAGGGAGGGCACAGTGTGCAGATGTGTGAGGTGGGAGGGCACAGTGTGCAGATGTGTGAGGAGGGAGGCAGGGCACAGTGTGCAGATGTGTGAGGAGGGAGGGCACTGTGTGCAGATGTGTGAGGAGGGAGGGCACAGTGTGCAGATGTGTGAGGAGGGAGGGCACAGCATGCTGAGGTGTGAGGAGGGAGGGCACAGTGTGCAGATGTGTGAGGAGGGAGGGCACAGTGTGCAGATGTGTGAGGAGGGAGGGCACAGTGTGCAGATGTGTGAGGTGGGAGGGCACAGTGTGCAGATGTGTGAGGAGGGAGGCAGGGCACAGTGTGCAGATGTGTGAGGAGGGAGGCAGGGCACAGTGTGCAGATGTGTGAGGAGGGAGGGAGGGCACAGTGTGCAGATGTGTGAGGAGGGAGGGCACAGTGTGCAGATGTGTGAGGAGGGAGGGAGGGCACAGTGTGCAGATGTGTGAGGAGAGAGGGCACAGTGTTCAGATGTTGGAGGAGGGAGGCAGGGCACAATGTGGAGATGTGTGAGGAGGGAGGGCACAGCGTGCAGATGTGTGAGGAGGGAGGGCACAGTGTGCAGATGTGTGAGGAGGGAGGGAGGGCACAGTGTGCAGATGGGTGAGGAGGGAGGGCACAGTGTGCAGATGTGTGAAGAGGGAGGGAGGGCACAGTGTGCAGAGGTGTGAAGAGGGAGGGAGGGCACAGTGTGCAGATGTGTGAAGAGGGAGGGAGGGCATAGTGTGCAGATGTGTGAAGAGGGAGGGAGGGCACAGTGTGCAGATGTGTGAGGAGGGAGGGCACAGTGTGCAGATGTGTGAAGAGGGAGGGAGGGCACAGTGTGCAGATGTGTGAAGAGGGAGGGAGGGCACAGTGTGCAGATGTGTGAGGAGGGAGGAGAGACCTCAGAGAGAGGAGGGGATGTGGGAGGAGAGTGGAAGCCACTGGAGACCCTGAGACAGCAGAGTATATAGGGTCAGGAAGGAGTGTGAGAGGGGGGAGTGACGGAGAGACCTTGGGATGGGGAGCAGTGGCCGGATTACCAGGCTGCCACTCGCCACCGCCGGGCACTTTTGGACTTGTACCCATCTTATTTTGCTGCTCGTGTTCCCTTCCTGTGTTCCTGTGCGGGCACACGGTGAGTAACATGTCACAGCACACGCTGCCTGACGTGTAAGAGGCACGGTCAGGGAGATTGGGAAGGGGGGCGACGTCACCTCCCTTCCTTGATTGGGGATTGGGGACTTTTATCAGGGAGAAAGTTCACGCGGTGTATTTATTTGTGTTCAGTACCGGGAGGTTCTGTGGATAAGCAGAGCGAGGAGGTCGGTAACGGGTATATCCCGTGTCTCTCTCTGCTGCTCACAGGGATTGTATTGTATTGTATGTCTTTATTTATATAGCTCCATTAGTGTACATAGCGCTTCACAGCAGTAATACACGTGGTAATCAAATAAATAACAGATAATATAAATAACAGATAACCTAACGGGCCCACTTTTTCCAGTCACTTGGCTTTAATAAAAAAAGCAAGCAGGGAGGCACTGCAGAAGTTAGGTTACCATGTGTAAGCGCTTGCCTTTGGGCAGTGCGTGGGAACTGCAGCTGTAAACGGAGTGATATGCACAGGTGTGAAAGCAGGGCTCCTTCTGTATGTATGTATGTATGTATGTAGGTATGTATGTATATATGTATGTTTTTATTTATATAGTACCAACAATGTACGCAGCCCTTTACAAAATAGACATTAGAATACAGGGGGTTATAACACATTAAGTGCATCAGATATAAAAGCACATGTCGGAGAGATAACCCCTGCCTCGGAGAGCTTACAATCTAAGTCGTACCGTATGTTGGGAGACGTACAGAGACAGCGGGGAAGAAATAAGCGCAAGTCACACAATATTAGGGATGATTTGTGTTACTCTCCGCATTAACCCTTTGCACGCTGAAAACAGTCTTACCGGTGTTACTCTCCGCATTAACCCTTTGCACGCTGAAAACATTCTTACCGGTGTTACTCTCCGCATTAACCCTTTGCACGCTGAAAACAGTCTTACCGGTGTTACTCTCCGCATTAACCCTTTGCACGCTGAAAACAGTCTTACCGGTGTTACTCTCCGCATTAACCCTTTGCACGCTGAAAACAGTCTTACGGTGTTACTCTCCGCATTAACCCTTTGCACGCTGAAAACATTCTTACCGGTGTTACTCTCCGCATTAACCCTTTGCACGCTGAAAACATTCTTAAGGGTGTTACTCTCCGCATTAACCCTTTGCACGCTGAAAACATTCTTACCGGTGTTACTCTCCGCATTAACCCTTTGCACGCTGAAAACATTCTTACCGGTGTTACTCTCCGCATTAACCCTTTGCACGCTGAAAACATTCTTACCGGTGTTACTCTCCGCATTAACCCTTTGCACGCTGAAAACAGTCTTACCGGTGTTACTCTCCGCATTAACCCTTTGCACGCTGAAAACATTCTTACCGGTATTACTCTCCGCATTAACCCTTTGCACGCTGAAAACATTCCCACCGGTGTTACTCTCCGCATTAACCCTTTGCACGCTGAAAACATTCTTACCGGTGTTACTCTCCGCATTAACCCTTTGCACGCTGAAAACAGTCTTACCGGTGTTACTCTCCGCATTAACCCTTTGCACGCTGAAAACAGTCTTACCGGTGTTACTCTCCGCATTAACCCTTTGCACGCTGAAAACAGTCTTACCGGTGTTACTCTCCGCATTAACCCTTCGCACGCTGAAAACATTCTTACCGGTGTTACTCTCCGCATTAACCCTTCGCACGCTGAAAATATTTCTACCGGTGTTACTCCCGCATTAACCCTTTGCACGCTGAAAACATTCCTACCGGTGTTACTCTCCGCATTAACCCTTTGCACGCTCGCTGGGTCACTCGTTTCTTTGCTCCCTATCTGTTGGTACTTTAGATTTGTGGGATAGAAAACAATGGCTGCCACCTTTCTCACTTTCTGCCCCACACCTCTGGAATGCTCTTCCCCTCAATACCCGACTAGCCCCCTCGCTATCCACCTTTAAGACCAACCTTAAGACACATCTGCTTAAAGAAGCATATGAGTAGCACTGGATAATCATGGACACATGACACATAAAGCTTGGCCTCCTGCAGACGCACTTACCAGAACTCCCTCCTACTGTCTCTGTACGTTCTCTCTACCTACCAATTAGATTGTAAGCTCCTCGGAGCAGGGACTCCTTCCTTAATGTTACTTTTACAGTATGTCTGAAGCACTTATTCCCATGATGTGTTATTTATATTTGTTATTTATATGACATGTATTACTACTGTGAAGCGCTATGTACATTTTATGGCGCTATACAAATAAAGACATACATACATACACCTCCTCTGTGGTTGTTTTGCTATTCAATGCATAGGCTGTGAGTCGTAAGGAGACATGGAGATAATAATGAGATAACAGGGGCAGGGTGTGTGTGACCTTGTGACTTTCCCGGCTCCTCGGGCAGCGAGAGGTTAATTGCAGTGTTTACTTTTGAAATGGAATCTTTTTGTTTTTTGAGTCACTGCAACTTTAATGGGCAGAGTGTCTGTCTGTGTGTGTGTGTGTGTGTGTGTGTGTGTGTGTGTGTGTGTGTGTGTGTGTGTGTGTGTGTGTGTGTGTGTGTGTGTGTGTGTGTGTGTGTGTGTGTGTGTGTGTGTGTGTGTGTGTGTGTGTCTGTGTGTCTGTGTGTCTGTGTGTGTGTCTGTCTGTGTCTGTCTGTGTGTGTCTGTGTGTGTGTGTGTGTGTGTGTGTGTGTGTGTGTCTATCTGTGTGTGTGTGTGTGTGTGTGTCTGTGTGTATGTGTCTGTGTGTCTGTGTGTGTCTGTGTCTCTGTGTGTGTGTGTCTGTGTGTGTGTCTCTCTCTGTGTGTGTGTGTGTCTGTGTGTGTGTCTGTGTGTGTGTGTGTCTGTGTCTGTCTGTGTGTGTGTGTGTCTGTGTCTGTATCTGTCTCTGTGTGTGTGTGTGTGTCTCTGTGTGTCTGTGTGTGTGTGTGTGTCTCTGTGTCTCTGTGTGTGTGTCTGTGTCTGTGTGTTATAAATATATTTGTGTGTACCACCGCGGAAGAAGAGATCAGTGTATCTCGAAAGCTCGCACAAATAAAAGCATTTCGTTAGCCACAGAACGGTATCATCTATTCAGTGTTGATTGTATATATATATACGTATATGTGTGTGTATATATAGATGCACACACACAATAATGTGTGTTTATGTATATATATTTATTTTATACACGTATACATGTGTGTTTATGTGTATATATATATCTATATCTATATCTATATATATATATATTTATTTTTCCGGTATAAGTAGTGATTACAGCTATTGCACGTTAACCCCTTCAGTGCTCGGGCCTCTGGCAGCAGAGGGTGGATATTCTGTAACGGTTCCTCTTCCTGTGGGAGATCCAGCTAGTGTATCAGTTATAGTGTTTGTGCTGCTGGGTTGTGTGGCTAACAAAGTTACACAAAACAGCGCTGGCCCAGGCAGTGTGAGTCCCACAGGCAGAGAGAGAGAGAGAGAGTCCCACAGGCAGAGAGAGAGTCACACAGGCAGAGAGAGAGAGTCCCACAGGCAGAGAGAGAGAGTCCCACAGGCAGAGAGAGTCCCACAGGCAGAGAGAGAGAGAGAGAGAGAGTCCCACTGGCAGAGAGAGAGAGTCCCACAGGCAGAGAGAGAGAGTCCCACAGGCAGAGAGAGAGAGAGAGTCCCACAGGCAGAGAGAGAGAGAGTCCCACAGGCAGAGAGAGAGAGAGAGTCCCACAGGCAGAGAGAGAGAGAGAGAGAGTCCCACAGGCAGAGAGAGAGAGAGTCCCACAGGCAGAGAGAGAGTCACACAGGCAGAGAGAGAGTCACACAGGCAGAGAGAGAGAGTCCCACAGGCAGAGAGAGAGAGTCCCACAGGCAGAGAGAGAGAGAGTCCCACAGGCAGAGAGAGAGAGAGTCCCACAGGCAGAGAGAGAGTCCCACAGGCAGAGAGAGAGAGTAAAATCAAATCAAATCAGCTTTATTGGCATGACAAAAGAACATTTCAGTATTGCCAAAGCGTGAATAATAGGGGGTGGGGGACAATAATTACACGAATACTAGGGGGTAGGGTATAATGATTGCACGGTATATGGGTAACAGTTTCACACAGGGGTGTGGGGGTTAATGTACGTCTCTCAGCTTGTGGCAGGTGCTGATATAGTGTGCGGCCAGTTCTGCTGTGGTTTCATCTTCTCCCAGGAGGATCGCTATTTTTTGGTTCTCTTCTGTATTATTAAAGTTCTGGATAACAGCAGTGAGTTTCTCTAGGTGGGCACTCCTCACTTCAGAGTATTGTGTGCAACGCAACAGGAAGTGAGTTTCATCTTCTACCTCTCCTAGCTCACATCTTTGGCACAGTCTCATCTCCCGGGGCTTCCAGTTCTGTCTGTGCCTGCCTGTTTCTATTTCCAGGCTGTGGGCACTTATTCTGTACTGGCTCAGGGTCTGTCTCTGTTTTGGGTCTTTTACCTTCAGTAGGTAGGGTGCCACAGGCAGAGAGAGAGAGAGTCCCACAGGCAGAGAGAGAGAGAGAGTCCCACAGGCAGAGAGAGAGAGAGAGAGAGAGAGAGAGAGAGAGAGAGAGTCCCACAGGCAGAGAGAGAGAGAGAGAGAGTCCCACAGGCAGAGAGAGAGAGTCCCACAGGCAGAGAGAGAGAGAGTCCCACAGGCAGAGAGAGAGAGAGTCCCACAGGCAGAGAGAGAGAGAGTCCCACAGGCAGAGAGAGAGAGTCCCATAGGCAGAGAGAGAGATCCCCACAGGCAGAGAGAGAGAGAGTCCCACAGGCAGAGAGAGAGAGAGTCCCACAGCCAGAGAGAGAGAGAGAGAGAGTCCCACAGGCAGAGAGAGGGAGTCCCACAGGCAGAGAGAGTCACACAGGCAGAGAGAGAGAGAGAGTCACACAGGCAGAGAGAGAGAGAGAGAGTCCCACAGGCAGAGAGAGAGTCCCATAGGCAGAGAGAGAGAGTCCCACAGGCAGAGAGAGAAAGTCCCACAGGCAGAGAGAGAGAGAGAGTCCCACAGGCAGAGAGAGAGAGAGAGAGAGAGAGACAGTCCCACACAGAGAGAGAGAGAGAGAGAGAGAGAGAGAGAGAGAGAGAGAGTCCCACAGGCAGAGAGAGAGAGAGAGTCCCACAGGCAGAGAGAGAGAGAGAGAGTCCCACAGGCAGAGATGGAGAGAGAGTCCCACAGGCAGAGAGAGAGAGAGAGAGAGAGAGAGAGAGAGAGAGAGAGTCCCACAAGCAGAGAAAGAGAGAGAGTTTCACAGGGAGAGAGAGTGTCACATACAATATATATATATATATATATATATATATATATATATATATATATCAAATGGAAATATTACTGTGTGCTAATTTGCATGTCTTAGACAGGTCTGCAAAAAGCATTTTCACGATTATCGCCCAGCATACAGTGCTTTCACTGCAGCAAGGTATTCTGGGGAAATTACATGCAAATGAGCACGCAGTGCCACCTTTTGCTTCAAATCCATTTGACATGGTCCCCTATAAGCTTATGCTTGCTGCATTGCACAGCTTTTCAGCATCGCCTGGGTTAAGATGTAGAGCCAGTAAACCTCCCCACAGACAGCTATATATATAAAGTACAACCCTTTTTGAGTGGTAAGAGCAGCACATGCGGTCCTTGAGGTTTGTCACGTTGCTCAGCACAGCAGGGTTATACAAAGCGTCTTTATGGGATTCACGGCCCGTACTGGCCACGTTCTGGCCACGTTCTGGCCACGTCTCCCTTAGGGTCAGCGGCAGTATCTTATCCAGCTTGTTATCTGTGTCACTGGCTTGGGGTCCTTAGAAAGAGCCCGTCTGCGTTACAGTGACCTCTTGTTAACGCTTTCTGTCTGCTATTTATGTTCCTCTGTCTGACTAATGAGGGCCCTATAATTACTGTGCAAACACAAGGGCTAAAATAATCTGTTTGATGACTTGCACACAGTCTTACCACTACAAGACACCAGATAAAGATTGTAAGAAACCTCCACAGCCTTTTATAATGGAAATGGTAATACAGTCGTTTCAAAAAGTGATTTGCAGACTAAATAAAGCTGTTTGTTGTTACTTGGTGTCAGGTATCTCCATTAAACTTATTAAATATGCATCTGTAACTGTAATTAACTCGGTCTCGCTGATTTGGAGTCGGTCTCACTGATTTGGAGTCGGTCTCACTGATTTGGAGTCGGTCTCACTGATTTGGAGTCGGTCTCACTGATTTGGAGTCGGTCTCACTGATTTGGAGTCGGTCTCACTGATTTGGAGTCGGTCTCACTGATTTGGAGTCGGTCTCACTGATTTTTGGAATCAGTAACTTTTTAGACTTAAATGGAGTCTCTTGGATTAGAATCAGCACTTTTCAATGAAAATGCAATTTTTGGTGTCTAGAATCCCAAATCTCTCTGATCTTGTTCCTGTAATGGCTGATAGCTGTGCTGCTCACCCGACAACCCCCTTCCATGCATTTCTAGCACTGGTTCTGGTTCTGGTGTGACGAGGACAATGTTCCTGGAGGGATTTTTAAGAGGTTGGCAGCTGTGGGGTAAATAGAGCTTTGTTCTGTCCCCTCCCCCACAATGATATACCAGCTGATGATTAACAGAGGAATCTGTATATATCTCCTGCGCACATATAGCAAACACCCCCCCCCTCCCAGCCAACTCAGAGTTTAATTCTCTCCCTCCAGATCTTTTATAAAGTTAGACAATTATATGGAGAGGGAACGGCTCAGTGAGTGAAGACACTGACTGGCACTGAGAGTGTGAGGCAGGGGAAGGAGCGGCTCAGTGAGTAAAGACACTGACTGACACTGAGTGTGAGGCAGGAGAAGGAGCGGCTCAGTGAGTAACGACACTGACTGGCACTGAGTGTGAGGCAGGAGAAGGAGCGGCTCAGGGAGTGAAGACACTGACTGACACTGAGTGTGAGGCAGGAGAAGGAGCGGCTCAGGGAGTGAAGACACTGACTGGCACTGAAAGTGTGAGGCAGGAGAAGGAGCGGCTCAGTGAGTAAAGACACTGACTGACACTGAGTGTGAGGCAGGAGAAGGAGCGGCTCAGGGAGTGAAGACACTGACTGGCACTGAGAGTGTGAGGCAGGAGAAGGAGCGGTCAGGGAGTAACGACACTGACTGGCACTGAGTGTGAGGCAGGAGAAGGAGCGGCTCAGGGAGTAACGACACTGACTGGCACTGAGTGTGAGGCAGGAGAAGGAGCGGCTCAGTGAGTGAAGACACTGACTGGCACTGAGTGTGAGGCAGGAGAAGGAGCGGCTCAGGGAGTGAAGACACTGACTGGCACTGAGAGTGTGAGGCAGGAGAAGGAGCGGCTCAGGGAGTGAAGACACTGACTGGCACTGAGTGTGAGGCAGGAGAAGGAGCGGCTCAGGGAGTAACGACACTGACTGGCACTGAGAGTGTGAGGCAGGAGAAGGAGCGGCTCAGGGAGTAAAGACACTGACCGGCACTGAGTGTGAAGCAGGAGAAGGAGCGGCTCAGGGAGTAACGACACTGACTGGCACTGAGTGTGAAGCAGGAGAAGGAGCGGCTCAGGGAGTAAAGACTCTGACTGGCACTGAGAGTGTGAGGCAGGAGAAGGAGCGGCTCAGGGAGTGAAGACACTGACTGGCACTGAGAGTGTGAGGCAGGAGAAGGAGCGGCTCAGGGAGTAAAGACACTGGCACTGAGTGTGAGGCAGGAGAAGGAGCGGCTCAGGGAGTAACGACACTGACTGGCACTGAGTGTGAGGCAGGAGAAGGAGCGGCTCAGTGAGTGAAGACACTGACTGGCACTGAGTGTGAGGCAGGAGAAGGAGCGGCTCAGGGAGTGAAGACTCTGACTGGCACTGAGAGTGTGAGGCAGGAGAAGGAGCGGCTCAGGGAGTGAAGACACTGACTGGCACTGAGTGTGAGGCAGGAGAAGGAGCGGCTCAGGGAGTAACGACACTGACTGGCACTGAGAGTGTGAGGCAGGAGAAGGAGCGGCTCAGGGAGTAAAGACACTGACTGGCACTGAGTGTGAAGCAGGAGAAGGAGCGGCTCAGGGAGTAACGACACTGACTGGCACTGAGTGTGAAGCAGGAGAAGGAGCGGCTCAGGGAGTAAAGACACTGACTGGCACTGAGAGTGAGAGGCAGGAGAAGGAGCGGCTCAGGGAGTGAAGACACTGACTGGCACTGAGTGTGAGGCAGGAGAAGGAGCGGCTCAGTGAGTGAAGACACTGACTGGCACTGAGTGTGAGGCAGGAGAAGGAGCGGCTCAGGGAGTAAAGACACTGACTGGCACTGAGTGTGAGGCAGGAGAAGGAGCGGCTCAGTGAGTAAAGACACTGACTGGCACTGAGTGTGAGGCAGGAGAAGGAGCGGCTCAGTGAGTAAAGACACTGACTGGCACTGAGAGTGTGAGGCAGGAGAAGGAGCGGCTCAGGGAGTAAAGACACTGACTGGCACTGAGAGTGTGAGGCAGGAGAAGGAGCGGCTCAGGGAGTGAAGACACTGACTGGCACTGAGAGTGAGGCAGGAGAGGGAGCGGCTCAGTGAGTGAAGACACTGACTGGCACTGAGAGTGTGAGGCAGGAGAAGGAGCGGCTCAGTGAGTAAAGACACTGACTGGCACTGAGAGTGTGAGGCAGGAGAAGGAGCGGCTCAGTGAGTAAAGACACTGACTGGCACTGAGAGTGTGAGGCAGGAGAAGGAGTGGCTCAGTGAGTAAAGACACTGACTGGCACTGAGAGTGTGAGGCAGGAGAAGGAGCGGCTCAAGGAGTAACGACACTGACTGGCACTGAGAGTGTGAGGCAGGAGAAGGAGCGGCTCAGGGAGTAAAGACACTGACCGGCACTGAGTGTGAAGCAGGAGAAGGAGCGGCTCAGGGAGTAACGACACTGACTGGCACTGAGTGTGAAGCAGGCGAAGGAGCGGCTCAGGGAGTAAAGACTCTGACTGGCACTGAGAGTGTGAGGCAGGAGAAGGAGCGGCTCAGGGAGTGAAGACACTGACTGGCACTGAGAGTGTGAGGCAGGAGAAGGAGCGGCTCAGGGAGTAAAGACACTGGCACTGAGTGTGAGGCAGGAGAAGGAGCGGCTCAGGGAGTAACGACACTGACTGGCACTGAGTGTGAGGCAGGAGAAGGAGCGGCTCAGTGAGTGAAGACACTGACTGGCACTGAGTGTGAGGCAGGAGAAGGAGCGGCTCAGGGAGTGAAGACACTGACTGGCACTGAGAGTGTGAGGCAGGAGAAGGAGCGGCTCAGGGAGTGAAGACACTGACTGGCACTGAGTGTGAGGCAGGAGAAGGAGCGGCTCAGGGAGTAACGACACTGACTGGCACTGAGAGTGTGAGGCAGGAGAAGGAGCGGCTCAGGGAGTAAAGACACTGACTGGCACTGAGAGTGTGAGGCAGGAGAAGGAGCGGCTCAGGGAGTAAAGACACTGACCGGCACTGAGTGTGAAGCAGGAGAAGGAGAGGCTCAGGGAGTAAAGACACTGACTGGCACTGAGAGTGAGAGGCAGGAGAAGGAGCGGCTCAGGGAGTGAAGACACTGACTGGCACTGAGTGTGAGGCAGGAGAAGGAGCGGCTCAGTGAGTGAAGACACTGACTGGCACTGAGTGTGAGGCAGGAGAAGGAGCGGCTCAGGGAGTAAAGACACTGACTGGCACTGAGTGTGAGGCAGGAGAAGGAGCGGCTCAGGGAGTAAAGACACTGACTGGCACTGAGAGTGTGAGGCAGGAGAAGGAGCGGCTCAGGGAGTAAAGACACTGACTGGCACTGAGAGTGTGAGGCAGGAGAAGGAGCTGCTCAGGGAGTGAAGACACTGACTGGCACTGAGAGTGAGGCAGGAGAGGGAGCGGCTCAGTGAGTGAAGACACTGACTGGCACTGAGAGTGTGAGGCAGGAGAAGGAGCGGCTCAGTGAGTAAAGACACTGACTGGCACTGAGAGTGTGAGGCAGGAGAAGGAGCGGCTCAGGGAGTAAAGACACTGACTGGCACTGAGTGTGAGGCAGGAGAAGGAGCGGCTCAGTGAGTAAAGACACTGACTGGCACTGAGAGTGTGAGGCAGGAGAAGGAGCGGCTCAGGGAGTAAAGACACTGACTGGCACTGAGTGTGAGGCAGGAGAAAGAGCGGCTCAGGGAGTAAAGACACTGACTGGCACTGAGAGTGTGAGGCAGGAGAAGGAGCGGCTCAGTGAGTAAAGACACTGACTGGCACTGAGAATGTGAGGCAGGAGAAGGAGCGGCTCAGGGAGTGAAGACACTGACCTTCACTGAGAGTGTGAGGCAGGAGAAGGAGCGGCTCAGGGAGTAAAGACACTGACTGGCACTGAGTGTGAGGCAGGAGAAGGAGCGGCTCAGGGAGTAAAGACACTGACTGGCACTGAGAGTGTGAAGCAGGAGAAGGAGCGGCTCAGGGAGTAAAGACAATGACTGGCACTGAGTGTGAGGCAGGAGAAGGAGCGGCTCAGGGAGTAAAGACACTGACTGGCACTGAGAGTGTGAGGCAGGAGAAGGAGCGGCTCAGTGAGTAAAGACACTGACTGGCACTGAGAGTGTGAGGCAGGAGAAGGAGCGGCTCAGGGAGTAAAGACACTGACTGGCACTGAGTGTGAAGCAGGCGAAGGAGCGGCTCAGGGAGTAAAGACACTGACTGGCACTGAGTGTGAGGCAGGAGAAGGAGCGGCTCAGGGAGTAAAGACACTGACTGGCACTGAGAGTGTGAGGCAGGAGAAGGAGCGGCTCAGGGAGTAAAGACACTGACTAGCACTGAGTGTGAGGCAGGAGAAGGAGGGGCTCAGGGAGTAAAGACACTGACTGACACTGAGTGTGAGGCAGGAGAAGGAGCGGCTCAGGGAGTAAAGACACTGACTGGCACTGAGAGTGTGAGGCAGGAGAAGGAGCGGCTCAGTGAGTGAAGACACTGACTGGCACTGAGTGTGAGGCAGGAGAAGGAGGGGCTCAGGGAGTAAAGACACTGACTGGCACTGAGTGTGAGGCAGGAGAAGGAGCGGCTCAGGGAGTAAAGACACTGACTGGCACTGAGTGTGAGGCAGGAGAAGGAGCGGCTCAGGGAGTAAAGACACTGACTGACACTGAGTGTGAGGCAGGAGAAGGAGGGGCTCAGGGAGTAAAGACACTGACTGACACTGAGTGTGAGGCAGGAGAAGGAGCGGCTCAGGGAGTAAAGACACTGACTGGCACTGAGAGTGTGAGGCAGGAGAAGGAGCGGCTCAGGGAGTAAAAGACACTGACTGGCACTGAGAGTTTGCTGCAGGGTAACCTGGTTCAATTCCCGGTGTCGGCTCCTTGTGACCTTGGGCATGTCACTTTATCTCCCTGTAGGCTCCGCGGGGCAGGGACCTGTGCCTGCAAAATGTCTCTGTAAAGCACTACGTAAAACTGGCAGCGCTATACAAGAACATGCTGTTAATATTATTATTATTATTCTGCACAGCCCCCTATTCTCTGATCCCGTCAAATCCCGGTGCTGAGAAGAGACAAACTTCATTCAGATCAGGGGAAGGCCTATGGGACATGGAAGAAACGTGGGGACTACAGTATATATACATCTGCTGCTGAGAGTAACGTAGGGAAGCACAATGTAAGGGCACATAACATGGCACTTATAAATAATGTCAGCTGGAAATATAGGTCCATCTGCTGGTTTTGTGCCACAGGACTCAACCCTCTCACCACCTTCACTGTAATGGTGAAATATCTATGTCGATATACGGGAAGTTGCAGGCTGAATGGGTGTTCTGAGACTTCTGTCCTTAGGGCATGAGACTGACACATGAAAGGGGGGGGGGGGGGATGACAACAAAATGTGATATATTTTCTTTAATGCAAATAAAATGTTAGTCACTGTGCAGTGGGAGAGTCATGGGAAAGAATCTGAAGTCCCTTTGTGTGTTTGTAATGCCTTATCTCTGTCAATATACTAAGTATTACTGCTGAGAAAGTAATTTAAGCTTGTGTTTTTAAAGATGCAGTCCTTTCTAGTAAAATGACATCATTAATGGGTTTAACCCGATGTTTCCAAACATCACACAACAATAGGCACTGAGCATTTTTATTTAACGTTTGCTTATAAGATGAAATCGTGGGTTAAAGTTCTTGTAGCTGTATTGGTCCTGGAGAAATGTACATTCTGTGTAGGATGGGGATACAATTAGTCACGCCATGCCTCAATCCTTAGATTGTAAAACATTATTCGGTATTACATAAATCATAGAAAAAACATATATATCTTGTCTTACTATGCACAAGACTCACAGTGAGGCCCCTCCAACTTGTCATGTCAGTGAACCTGGTTCTAGAACACTCAGGACAGCTATATATACCCTCCCATCTCCCTATGATGATGTCCCTGGTCACAGGACACACTGGGTAGTGGCTATTCCTTTCTACATAATCATCCTGCATCACATGGTGGGGATGGGAGTAACCAGAGGAATCCCACACAGTTAACCCGTTAAGGCTGTTAACCCCTTATACTAACCAGTAATAACTCTAATGTTGGACACCTTCAGGGTTCCGCATTAAACCTGGAGCTAGAGAGGAGAGTGTACTTTCATGTAATTCTGTGATGTGTAAGTATGAACCACATGTTGTTAACAATTATATGAGGTGAAGCCACACCCCAAGACTTGCTCACAGGAGATCAGGTTCTTACATATTTCTTATATGGTTCAGCTCCGTTCTGGATCTTCGTCTGGATGGACTGGACCCTCTCCCCTCTCCCGATTACATCTCTGACAGGAACAGGGTGAGCTGAGAGTAGAGAACATGATTGATAAGCAACCCCCATTCAAAATCACCTCAGTGCTAATTTTAGGATGAAATCAGGCTTTATAAACAGTCCCTATTCTGTGCAGAAGTGGGTTCAGCTGCATAATAGATAAAACATGCGAGTTACCCCAATAATACCCAAATAAAGGCACATGGCTCAAAAGATAACAGGCCTGCAAAAGATAACATGCCCTGCAAAAGATAACATGCTCTGCAAAAGATAACATGCTCTGCAAAAGATAACATGCTCTGCAAAAGATAGCATGCTCTGCAAAAGATAACATGCCCTGCAAAAGATAACATGCTCTGCAAAAGATAACATGCTCTGCAAAAGATAACATGCTCTGCAAAAGATAACATGCTCTGCAAAAGATAACATGCTCTGCAAAAGATAACATGCTCTGCAAAAGATAACATGCTCTGCAAAAGATAACATGCTCTGCAAAAGATAATATGCCCTGCAAAAGATAACATGCCCTGCAAAAGATAACATGCTCTGCAAAAGATAACATGCCCTGCAAAAGAGCTACAATATGTTGATTTCACAAAATAAAAAAGCGAGAAAAACACAGGAAATGATATATAGAAACACATCATTATTTCATGCTGATTATATCTCGTGTATTTCCCCATTGTATTCATTTCATGTTATATTTTTATTTGTCACATTTTTGTACCAGTAAAAAAAAAAAAGTATTGTGTCCTGGACATTTTGGGTTGGAAATCAAGTGTCACACGTGTGGCACAAGTCAAACTGGGAGCCACTAACAAACGGAAAGAAAAGGGGGGAAGAGAAGCCGAAATGATATACAAATATAAAATGATACATCCCAATAACTCTTACTGAATGTACTGGCTGTTAGATCGGGGTTGGGTATTACCATGTGCTGTTGGATGATACCATTGAGTGGCTGACCCTCTTACCTTCGATGTACCCAGCCATTTGTGGAGCAGGATAATGGGGCCCAGACACTGTATAATCCCGATTCCTATTCAGTGAGTACATGATTCCCTTGCGTTGAGTTAATGATTCCAGCAGAATGTGCACATGATACTATGGAATGTACACCTAAATGTGTACATTACTTCCCCACCGTGAGACACAAAGCTCTGGGAAACCAATGAAAATATCACTTGTGAGCACAGTCACATGTCTCAGACAGGGCTGCAGCCTGCCTTTCCCCATTATCTCCCAGCACGCACTGCTTCCACTGCAGCCAGGGATTCTGGGAAATGACATGCAAATAGCACACAGTCTCATGTAACAGTGCAGCGTTGGAACTCATGTGCTGTCTGGGTCCTGTATGATTGTAGGATCTGTTGGGGAATTTGGGAGGAGCAGTTTGTGGAAGTTACTTGTGTTCTTTGCAACTACCTGGTTCAACATGGAAAAACGGCCCCAACCCCACCCCCTGTCTAAACTCCGTGATGGCATGGCTTGTTCCTCCAGTGCGGGAGGGGTTAAAAAAAAAGAGAGAGAGACAGACAGGCAGACAGAAACAGAGAGAGACAGATATCACCCATTCAATACGTGTCTATCATCAATACACCTCCATCCAGATATCACCCATTAAACGCGCGTCTTCCATCAGTACACCTCCATCCAGATATCACCCATTAAACCTATGTCTGCCATCAGTACACCTCCATCCAGATATCACCCATTAAGCCTATGTCTGCCATCAATACATCCCCATCCACTATCACCCATTAAAGGTGTGTCTCCTATCAGTACACCTCCATCCAGATATCACCCATTAAACCTATGTCTGCCATCAATACATCCCCATCCAGATATCACCCATTAAACGTGTGTCTCCCATCAGTACACCTCCATCCAGATATCACCCACTAAACGCGTCTGCATCAGTACACCTCCATCCAGATATCACCCAATAAACCTATGTCTGCCATCAATACGCCTACATCCAGATATCACCCATTAAACGCGTCTGCCATCAGTACACCTCCATCCAGATATCACCCATTAAACGCGCGTCTCCCATCAGTACACCTCCATCCAGATATCACCCATTAAACGTGTGTCTCCCATCAGTAAACCTCCATCCAGACATCACCCATTAAACGTGTCTCCCATCAGTAAACCTCCATCCAGACATCACCCATTAAACATGTCTCCCATCAATACACCTCCATCCAGATATCACCCATTAAACGTGTCTCCCGTCAATACACCTCCATCCAGATATCACCCATTAAACGTATGTCTCCCGTCAATACACCTCCATCCAGATATCACCCATTAAACGTGTGTTTCCCATCAGTATACCTCCATCCAGATATCACCCATTAAACGTGTGTCTCCCATCCGTACACCTCCATCCAGATATCACCCATTAAACGTGTGTCTCCCATCCGTACACCTCCATCCAGATATCACCCATTAAACGCGCATCTCCCATCAGTACACCTCCATCCAGATATCACCCATTAAACGTGTGTCTGCCATCAGTACACCTCCATCCAGATATCACCCATTAAACGTGTGTCTGCCATCGATACACCTCCATCCAGATATCACCCATTAAACCTATGTCTGCCATCAATACACTTCCATCCAGATATCACCCATTAAACGCGTGCCTGGCATCAGTACACCTCCATCCAGATATCACCCATTAAACCTATGTCTGCAATCAATACACCTCCATCCAGATATCACCCATTAACGCGCGTCTCCCATCAGTACACCTCCATCCAGATATCACCCATTAAACCCGTCTGCCATCAGTACACCTCCATCCAGATATCACCCATTAAACCTATGTCTGCCATCAATACACCTCCATCCAGATATCACCCATTAAACGCGCATCTCCCATCAGTACACCTCCATCCAGATATCACCCATTAAACGTGTGTCTCCCATCCGTACACCTCCATCCAGACATCACCCATTAAATGCGCGTCTCCCATCAGTACACCTCCATCCAGATATCACCCATTAAACGTGTGTCTGCCATCAGTAAACCTCCATCCAGATATCACCCATTAAACGTGTGTCTCCCATCAGTACACCTCCATCCAGATATCACCCATTAAACATGTGTCTGCCATCAATACACCTCCATCCAGATATCACCCATTAAACGTGTCTCCCATCAGTACACCTCCATCCAGATATCACCCATTAAACGTGTGTCTCCTGTCAATACACCTCCATACAGATATCACCCATTAAACGTGTGTCTCCCATCAGTACACCTCCATCCAGATATCACCCATTAAACATGTGTCTCCCATCAGTACACCTCCATCCAGATATCACCCATTAAACGTGTGTCTCCCATCAGTACACCTCCATCCAGATAACACCCATTAAACATGTGTCTCCCATCAGTACACCTCCATCCAGATATCACCCATTAAACGCGTCTCCCATCAGTACACCTCCATCCAGATATCACCCATTAAACGCGTCTCCCATCAATACACCTCCATCCAGATATCACCCATTAAACGTGTGTCTCCCATCAGTACACCTCCATCCAGATATCACCCATTAAACGCGTCTCCCATCAGTACACCTCCATCCAGATATCACCCATTAAACGCGTCTCCCATCAATACACCTCCATCCAGATATCACACATTAAACGCGCATCTCCCATCAGTACACCTCCATCCAGATATCACCCATTAAACGTGTGTCTCCCATCAGTACATCTCCATCCAGATATCACCCATTAAACATGTGTCTGCCATCAGTACATCTCCATCCAGATATCACCCATTAAACGTGTGTCTCCCATCAGTACACCTCCATCCAGATATCACCCATTAAACGTGTGTCTCCCATCAATACACCTCCATCCAGATATCACCCATTAAACGTGTGTCTCCCATCAGTACACCTCCATCCAGATATCACCCATTAAACGTGTGTCTCCCATCAGTACACCTCCGTCCAGATATCACCCATTAAACGTGTGTCTCCCATCAGTACACCTCCATCCAGATATCACCCATTAAACGTGTGTCTCCCATCAGTACACCTCCACCCTAGGAGGGAAGGTTCTGTAAAAAAAAACATAATCATCCAATTCTTTACTTTTTTCTTTTCTTTGAAAATGAAGAAGGATGGATTTATTCAGAGTTATCTCGGTAATGCTGACTGGTTCTGGGTCAGCTGTTTCCTTCACTCTCAGCCAGGCTGGTCCTTTCCCTGCAATTCCATGCCTATAAATCCGCTGTCCTAGGAGAAGGGGAGGCCACGTTCCCTGTGGATGGGTGGATGGATGGGATGCAATTGCCTGGGAAGGGACTGACATCTTCTCCCCCACAGGGAAGACTGGTTCATAGTTTATTCAATAGGGTAATAGCAGGCTGAAGGAGCAGTGACGGTGAAGATACGGGCACTGAGTTGGAAGCAGGGGAACCTGGTTCAAATCATGGTGTCAGCCTTGGGCACCAGCCTTGTGACCTTGGGCAAGTCACTTTATCTCCCTGTGCCTCAGACACCAAAACATAGAGTGTAAGCTCTGCGGGCAGGGAATGGGTCTGTAACATTCCTATTTGCTGCGTACCACGCACTATATTGTAATTGTGAAATGCGTTGTGTCCCATTGGGAGAAAAGCGTTACATGACATAAAGTAATTATTGTTATAACAAAATAGAGGAGAGCTATTGCACATGATCAGCCTCTGAACTTTCTCATTATTCATGTAGTTAACTAATTAAAAGGCTGATTTTCCCATTAATCATGTCCCCGTCCATGGGATGGTCATCAAAATGATACCTGTCGCTGTATCGCATTGGGGATATCTATACGTCATACAGTATCTAAGGACTGTTATTCATTTACTGGTAATATAAAATCACCCTGCGCACCCGGACCAAGTAACTTCCAGACAGAAATGTCACAAATAGAGGTTATCTGTCGGTGCCACATGGAAGTGCCGACAAATATCACGAGATTTAAATAAATCCAGAGCACCCAAGTAATGCAGAGTACAAAAATATACCAACGTTTCGGTTTCTATAAACCTTCATCAGGGGGGAATTCATTTACTGGGCAGGTCACATGATGCTAGGAAGGAAGGTCCATCTAAACTCGTGTCCTCAGCACCTGATCGGAGAAGACTGCACACTCTTCCCAACCCCCTTCCCTGTCACAAGAAGTGAACGATTGGTTGATTTGATAGAGCCCTGTATGGACTTCGAAAAAGAAAAACCAAAAAGGTGCACCAGGGGACAGTAAAAAGTACAAGCACACAATAGCTATTAACCCTTACAGCAAGGTAAGAAATTGTGAATTCTGCAATAGACTGAGCCTGATGGTAAGAGGCTGCAGGGCCCGCGGGGGCTGCATGGGCAGCGGTCCCCAGGAAGTCCGACCACCCTGTACGTCAAATAGCTTGATGACATAGCTTGGATGGGATGTGTTAGTGTGACCTCAACGCGTTTCGCATTGGATGTTTTAGCATGGAGGCTTGTAAAAGCCCCCTCCCCCACCTTGTACAATACTAAACAGGTTACAATTTGCTCTGACCATGGGAAATACATCTGCCAGGAATCCCTTTAAATAACATCAGACCTTACAGACTGTACATTTCTTCCCTCTATGCACAGATCATATTTCAACTTAAATTCCTGTACTGAAACTGCAGTCAGCGCTTCCTCGGAAAGCAAATTCCACGGCGGGAACTTCCACTCACCACTTTGCCACAACATACTGTAGTGCCTGTAGTCAGGGCCCCTTTATCCAACAGGCAAAAGGGGCAGTAGCCCAGGGCCCATCGCCATCAGGGGCCCACCCAGGTACTACTGCCCCAGACTCGGTGAGTCAATGGACCGGTCACCCTAACATGTAGTGCCAGATCCGCAGAGGTGACCTGTCAAGAGGGTACCTGCTGGAGGCCAGTGGAAGAGAGGCTCCCTCTGGCAGGCCCACCTCCATGTCTCTAGCAGCCCCCCCCCCCCCAATCCCCGAGGCTGCAGCTCCCCCCACCCCCTCCAAGCACCCCAGGCCCACACATTTACTCCCAGGCCCATACCTCCTTCTCACACCCCTCTCCCCCATGACAGGACCATACAACAACCCAAGGTCCATATCTACCCCCCACCACATTCATAACTACCTCCCCCCCTCACCTGGTCCAAAATATATTAGTTTAATTATTGTTCCCTTTCTGGCTTAAGGCTCCCTGGGCCCCACTAGTTTATTCTTTGCCCAGAGCCCGCTGGGGCCTGAAAGCGACCCTGCCCGCAGTTTCCTCGTTTCTTTCTTTTGCAGTAAATCCGAAGTGAATGATTGCCGAGTTCCTGCATGAAATCACCATTAGCCTGTCATGTTTCTAACAGTATACAGTATATTCTGAAGCATTGTTGGCTACAGCAGCTGCATCCTGCTCCCCCACACACCCACCCAGCCAGCCCCCCACCTGGGGCCGGTCACAGGCTGCAGTGCTCCCAGCTACACGTTGCATATCATAACAAAGTCTCTTCTGCTTTTCACTTCCTTCCTTCCCGAGGATTAGAATCCTTGCATCATGCAAACTCCTGCCACTGGTGTCAAAACACAGGACACCCAGAGGACCAACCCACCGCATCCATGCACAGCTGCACAAAACAGCCGTCGGAACCATGAGTCCTCACTGTGTGTGTAACTGTAGTTATCTGTCACAAAGGTCAAAGCAATCTTATGCTGTTTTCACTTAAAGAAGAGAGAGACTTTGTATATGTACGGCTGACACTAGTTAACCTATTTAACTCTTCGTGAGACAAATTATTTATGCAAAATTATAAACGAATATATGGAAACATCATTCTTATTTCTATACATCTCACCGCGAGTTACATAGTTACATAGTTACATCGTTACATGTAGATCAGGTTGACAAAAAGACAAATGTCCATCAAGTTTAACCTATGCTAAATTTAGACAACAGATACTTTATCCTATATCTGTACTTCCTTATTGATCCAGAGGAAGGTAAACAAAAACTCCCAGAGTCATATCATCCAATGATATCTCATAAGGGGAAAAATAAATTCCTTCCTGACTCCAAGAATTGGCAATCGGATTAATCCCTGTATCAACATCCTTCCCTTGTATACTTATTTGGTATATCCCTGTGTACCTTTCCTATCTAAAAAGATGTCCAACCTTTTCCTAAAGATAGCTATTGTATCTGCCATCACAGTCTCCATGGGAACGTAAATGACTGAATGAATGCCACATTTTAATTCCCCATTCTGTAAAGAACCCTTTCCTTTGTTGCTGGTGAAATCTCCTTTACTCCAACCTTAAGGGATGACCTTGTGTCATTTGTACTGCCCGTGGGATCAGTACTTCTTTTGAAAGCTCCTTGCATTAATCCCAAAAATATTTGTATATAGTTATCATATCCCCTCTTCTTTGATATTACCAAATCCAGTATTGCCCCTCTCCTGGTTGGTTCCTCAGTAATGCGGGTCATGTAATTGTCTTTTAGCACCCCCCAAAAACCTGCTTCCTTTAATTGTAATGCTGGTCTCATTGCCCCAGTCTCCAGTCTCATTGCTCCAGTAAACTTTACATCAACAAATATACCTAACGTCTTGTAAATCTCCCTAGAAACAGACCCTCGCTCAATATGTCGTTCCCCGGCTGGAAAAGACTTTCGGCCCATTCATTTGTATGGAGCAGCATACTTAATAAGGACATTAGGCCCAGATACACTAAGCTGCACTAGGCCATTTAATTAACCCTGTTATCCCAGTTTTACTCATTTGAATAGCGTAGAGTTCATTTTCTATTGTCGTTACAGGGGGAGCTTGGCACGGTCCCTACCCGTGCTATCCTGTATACACACACAGGGCAGATATATGTGTGTATAACTGTACAGGGGGAGTGTGGCACTGTCCCTGCCCATGCTGTGGGGTGGGAGATTGTCGCAGTGCAAGGAACGCTCCGATATACACCTGAGGTTCCGCGTAGAGGGCGCCGCCATGTTGGAGGTTGGCGCAGGTGCAGGACCGGCGAAGCAGGAGGTTGCGCCTGCGCGGGCGTAGTTGCGAAAGCCCGCGAAGGAGTAGAGCTCTGATAGGGAGGGAGCCCAGGGAACTACAAGTCCCAGAACACCGCGGGACCCCGTGACGCGCGAGAACCAATCAGGCGTGAGGCAGGGGGAAAAAGGGGTTGAAGGGCGCGCACGTTGTGCAGAGCTAGCGGGAGGAGGAAGAGGACGGAGTTCGGGTTTAGGGAGGCAGGTCAGCCCCTACCCAGGCCTTATAACCCAGGCCCAGTTAGGCCCTGAGCCCCAGTAGTGTGGAGCAGAGATAGGGACTGGCCCTAGACAGGTTCCGGTTCCCTTAGAGTGTACGTGATCGTTAACAAGGACATTGCCTATTCAGCAGGAGGTCTGGGCTCAGACCCTGCTACCATGCTGCCGCACGTCTGGGTGGGATCGCCCCGGACACCCACTGCGTGAGAGACACGCAAACCCGTTCATGCAAGTAAAGTTATTTGGTTGGTTATACTGCTGTGTGTGTGTTGATGTACATAAGTGTCCTGCGAAGAACCACTCCCCCTCTGGCGGGAGCTGTCGCAGGTGGAGGCGCTGCACCAACTATCAGGTATTATCTATTATATTGCGTGCCCCAGGCTCTCCGTGGCGGAGGCTCAGGCCCTGTGAGCCTGCAGGTCATACAGCATATGGTAGCAGTCTGTGTTCACTAGGAAACAGGGCTACACCTGTATACACACACAGGGCAGATATATGTGTGTGTATAACTGTACAGGGGGAGTGTGGCACTGTCCCTGCCCATGCTATCCTGTATACACACACAGGGCAGATATATAGTTACATAGTAGATGAGGTTGAAAAAAGACATAGGTCCATCAAGTTCAACCCATGCAAAATCTAGACAACAGATACTTTATCCCACATCTATACTTACTTATTGATTCAGAGGAAGGCAAACAAAAAAACCCCATTAAGGGGAAAAATGAATTCCTTCCTGACTCCAAGAATTGGCAATCGGATTAATCCCTGGATCAACATCCTTCCCATGTATACTTATTTGGTATATCCCTGTATACCTTTCCCATCTAAAAAGATGTCCAACCTTTTTTTGAACAAATCTATTGTATCTGCCATCACAGTCTCCATGGGTAATGAATTCCACATTTTAACTGCCCTTACTGTAAAGAACCCTTTCCTTTGTTGCTGGTGAAATTTCCTTTCCTCTAACCTTAAGGGATGGCCCCAAGTCCTTTGTACTGCCTGTGGGATGAATAGTTCTTTTGAAAGCTCCTTGTATTGTCCCGAATATATTTGTATATAGTTATCCTATCCTCTCTTAGACGCCTCTTTTCTAATGTAATTAAATCTAATTTAGCTAGCCTCTCCTCATAAGTTAGATTGACCATCCCCTTTATAAATTTCGTGGCTCTTCTCTGCACTCTCTCTAGTTCCATAATGTATTTTCTTAGGATTGGTGCCCAAAATTGTAGGTGTGGTCTTACTAGTGCTTTGTAAAGGGGCATAATTATGTTTACTTCCCTTCCATCCATTGCTCGTTTGATGCAAGATAAGATCTTGTGTGCCTTTGCAGCTACTGCATGACATTGGGCACTATTGCTAAGCCTGCAGTCTACAAGCACTCCTAAATCCTTCTCCATCAAGGATTCCCCCAATACTGTATATCTCCATTTAATTTGTAAGTCGCCTTTTTATTCTTGCATCCCAAATGCATAACCTTACATGTATCTGTATTAAACCTCATCTGCCATTTACCTGCCCACGTTTCCAGTCTCTCCAAGTCCTTCTGAAGAGAAATTACATCCTGCTCTGATTCTATTACCTTACACAATTTAGTATCATCAGCAAAGATTGAGACTTTGACTCGATCCCAACCTCAAGGTCATTAATAAACAAGTTAAAAAGCAGGGGTCCCAGTACCGATCCCTGAGGTACTCCACTCACGACTTTAGCCCAACCTGAAAAAGTTCCATTTATGACAACCCTCTGTTGTCTGTCCTTTAACCAGTTTTCAAGCCAGGTGCATATATTATTACTGAGTCCAATTTTCTTTATTTTGTACACCAACCTCTTGTGTGAAACCGTATCAAAAGCCTTTGCAAAATCTAAGTAGACCACATCAACTGCATTACCCTGGTCTAAATTCCTACTTACCTCCTCAAAGAAACAAATAAGGTTAGTTTGGCAAGATCTATCCTTCATAAATCCATGCTGACTATTACTAATAATTTTGTTTTCCATTAAGTATTCTGGAATATATCCCGTATTAAACCTTCAAGTAGTTTCCCTACTATTGAAGTCAGGCTTGCAAGTCTGTAATTTCCCGGTTGAGATCTAGCTCCCTTTTTAAATATAGGCACCACATCTGCTTTACGCCAATCTTGTGGTACTGAGCCTGTGGAAATGGAGTCCTTGAATATTAAATATAATGGTTTGGCTATTACTGAGCTTAACTCCTTGAGAACTCTTGGATGTACAGGCAGTCCTCGTTTTACAACGCTTCGCTTTACAACGAATGGATTATCCAACGCTATGCAATGCATACCTATATTCATTTTTACAACGCCAAAATGGCTTATCCAACGCTCTTACGATGCTTTGCAACGTTGTGTATGTGTATATATACACATTCACAAAAACAACGTTGCAAAGCGTCGTAAGAGCGTATATATATATAATATAATACTATATAATATTATATTATACTATATAATATATTATTTATTATGTTATATTATATATATAATACAGTATATACACTATATAATTTATGTGTGTGCTGCATATCTTATTGCCTGCATAAAATATTTGGTGTATTTTAGTGTTAAAAATGCCTTCAGGAACGGAACCTTTCATTTAAACAGTGTTCCTATGGGAAACGTGTTTCGCTTTACAACGTTTCGCTTTTCAACGCCATTTTGAGTAACGCATTGTGTCGGATAACCGAGGACTGCCTGTATGCCATTGGGGCCAGGTGCCTTGTTTACTTTAATTTTTTCAAGCCGCCTGTGAGCTTCTTCCTCAGTTAACCAATTGTTCATTAATATGGAGGTTGTGGCTTCCTCCTGCGGCACTACTATTGAACTTGATTCTTCCCTGGTAAACACAGAGGCAAAGAATTTGTTTAATACCTCAGCTTTTTCCTTATCTCCAATAATAATCTGCCTACCCATCTCACACTGAAAGGGTCCTATATTTTCTTTTCTCATTTTTTTGTTATTAAGGTACTTAAATAACTTTTTAGGATTGACCTTACTTTCTATTGCAATCCTTTTTCATTATCCATTTTTGCTAATTTGATTGCCCTTTTGCAATTTTTGTTACATTCCTTATAATTCTGATACGATGTCTCCGTCCCTTCTGACTTAAAGAATCTAAATGCCTTCCTCTTCTTGTCCATTTCCTCCCCTACCTGTTTATTTAGCCACATTGGTTTTGACTTATTTCTTTTATACTTATTACCCAAGGGTATACACTGATAAGTGTGCTTTTCTAACAATGTTTTAAAGACTGCCAATTTATCTTCTACAGTACATTTTTCCCTGCAAAAACATCATCCCATTGTATTACTACTAGATTAGACCTCAGTTTATTCAATTCTGCCTTTCTAAAGTTTAAGGTCTTTGTTGAACCCAAGAAATCTATTTTTTTGATAATTTATTTCAAATGAGACCGTGCTATGATCACTGTTACTCAAATGTTCCAGGACTTGAATATTTGTTATTACTTCTCCAATGTTTGATATGACCAAATCCAGTACTGTCCCTCTCCTGGTTGGTTCCTCAATAATTTGGGTCATATAATTGTCTTTAAGCAATCCCAAAAACCTGTTTCCTTTTGTTGTAACGCTAATCTCATTGCCCCAGTCTATGTCTGGATAATTAAAATCCCCCATTATGCAAACATGACCCAGTTTTGATGCCTTTTCCATTTGCAAAAGTATTTTAGCTTCCTCAATCTCACAGATATTTGGTGGTTTATAGCATATTCCCACAAACATTTTCTTAATACTTTTACCTCCACTGCTAATTTCTATCCACAAAGTCTCTACATTTTCATCATTCCCTTCATAAACATCATCCCTTATAATAGGTTTTAGATCTGGTTTAACATATAGACATACTCCACCTCCCCTTCTATTTGTTCGATCCTTCCGAAAAAGGGAATAACCCTCTAAATTAACTGTCCAGTCATGAGTTTCATCCCACCATGTCTCAGTAATGCCTATGATATCATACTGCTCCCTTGCAGCTATTAATTCAGGCTCCCCCATTTTATCTGTCAGGCTTCTTACATTAGCAAGCATGCGTTTAAGTTTTTTTTCAGCCTGTACTATTATCTTATCTGCTCCTTCCTTTCTGCGCCCACTTGGTTTAGTCTTTAGATGTTTTCTAGTATTATCTGTATTTACTATGGGTGTCTCGCTGCTTGTCACACTCGCACTTGCCCCCATTCTACCTCCATACCCCCTTGTATCCTCCTCTATTCCATTTAGTTCATTATCTGTTTCATTCCCCTCCCCCCTCCATCCTAGTTTAAAATCTCATCCAACCTTTTTAGCATTCTCCCCCCTAGCACAGAAGATTCCTCTTCATTGAGGTGCAATCCGTCCCTAGAATATAGATGGCACCTCTCAGAAAAGGAGTCCCAGTGCTCTAAAAACCCCAACCCCTCCTTCCTGCACTACTTTCTTAGCCATGCATTGACCTCCCTGATCTCTGACTGTCTCCCTGTGGTAGCGCATGGCACTGGTAGTATTTCAGAAAATACTACCTTGGAGGTCCTTGCCTTAAGCTTTTGGCCTAGATCCCTGTAATCATTTTTTAGGACCCTCCATCTTTCTCTAACTTTGTCATTGTGCCAACGTGTACCAAGACCGCCGGGTCAATCCCAGCCCCCCCCCCCCAACAATCTGTCTACCCGATCCACAATGTGCCGAACCCGAGCACCCGGGAGACAACAAACTGTTCGGCTCATGCGGTCACGGCAACAGATTGCCCTATCTACCTTCCTAATAATGGAGTCCCCTACCACTACAATCTTTCTTTGCATCTGAGCATCCTGAGTCCCCACTGTGCTGGAGGAACTATTCCCCTGGCTGCTAGAGGTATTAGTCTCCCCAGCCTTGCCATTTCTGCCCCAACATTCCCAGTATCTTCACTCAACATGGCAAATCTATTGGGATGTGTCAGCTCAGAAACGACCTGCCTCTCCCTATTGCCCCTGCTTCCCCTTCTAACTGTCACCCACTAACCTACCTGCTCCTCACTAACATCAACCAAGCTACCTACATGCTCCTCACTAACAGCGCCACCATCTGCACCACTAGTCGAATCAAGGGCCTGCTCAGTGAGCTCTAATTCCCTTTCAAGATTGCCACTGTCCCTCAATATTGCAAGTTCTCTGATTCTAAAGAGACCATCCGCTCACACCTCTCACAGCGGTATGCTCCTTGGAACATCTGCTCCAAGTGCACATACATGTGGCAAGATGTGCATTGAGTGGTATTTTCAATCCTGCTCATTCTAGCAACTATGAAGTTTAGAAGTACTAACAGTAAATGTGTGTATATATGTGTGTGTATAACTGTACAGGGGGAGACTGGCACTGTCCCTGCCCATGCTATCCTGTATACACACACACCGGGCAGATATATATGTGTGTATAACTGTACAGGGGGAGACTGGCACTGTCCCTGCCCATGCTATCCTGTATACACACACACCGGGCAGATATATATGTGTGTATAACTGTACAGGGGGAGTGTGGCACTGTCCCTGCCCATGCTATCCTGTATACACACACACCGGGCAGATATATATGTGTGTATAACTGTACAGGGGGAGTGTGGCACTGTCCCTGCCCATGCTATCATGTATACACACACCGGGCAGATATATATGTGTTTATAACTGTACAGGGTGAGTGTGGCACTGTCCCTGCCCATGCTATACATACACAGGGCAGATATACAGTTAGGTCCGGAAATAATTGGACACTGACACAATTTTCATAATTTTGGCTCTGTACGGCACAACAATGGATTTGAAATGAAACAACCGAGATGCAACAGAAGTGCAGACTTTCAGCTTTAATTCAAGGGGTTGAACAAAAATATCGTATGAAACATTTAGGAATTGCAACCATTTTCATACACAGTCCCCTTATTTCAGGGGCTCAAATGTAATTGGACAAATTAACACAATCATAAATAAAATGCTAATTTTTAATACTTTGTCGAGAATCCTTTGCAGGCAATGACTGCTTGAATTCTGGAACGCATGGACATCACCAAACGCTGGGTTTCCTCCTTTGTGATGCTCTGCCAGGCCTTTACTGCAGCTGTCTTCAGTTGCTGTTTGTTTGTGGGTCTTTCTGCCTTAAGTTGTGTCTTCAGCAAGTGAAATGCATGCTCGATCGGGTTAAGATCAGGTGATTGACTCGGCCATTGCAGAATATTCCATTCTTTGCCTTAAAAAACTCCTGGGTTGCTTTCGCAGTATGTTTTGGGTCATTGTCCATCTGTAAAGTGAAGCGCCGTCCAATCAACTTCGCCGAATTTGGCTGAATCTGAGCAGACAATATATCCCTATACACTTCAGAATTCATCTGGCTGCTTCTGTCTTCTATCACATCATCGATAAACACTAGTGACCCAGCGCCATTGTAAGCCATGCATGCCCATGCCATCACACTGCCTCCACCATGTTTTACAGATGATGTGGTATGCTTCGGATCATGAGCCGTTCCAAGCCTTCTCCATACTTTTTTCTTCCCATCATTCTGGTACAGGTTGATCTTAGTTTCATCTGTCCAAAGAATGCTGTTCCAGAACTGGGCTGGCTTTTTTAGATATTGTTTGGCAAAGTCTAATCTGGCCTTTCTATTCTTTAGGCTTATGAATGGTTTGCACCTTGTGGTGAACCCTCTGTATTTGCTCTCGTGAAGTCTTCTCTTTATGGTAGACTTGGATAATGATATGCCTACCTCCTGGAGAGTGTTCTTCACTTGGCTGGATGTTGTGAAGGGGTTTTTCTTTACCATGGAAAGGATCCTACGATCATCCACCACTGTTGTCTTCCGTGGACGTCCAGGCCTTTTTGTGTTGTAGAGCTCACCAGTGCGTTCTTTTTTTCTCAGAATGTACCAAACTGTTGATTTGGCTGCTCCTAATGTTCCTGCTACCTCTCTCTGATGGATTTTTTTTTGCAGCCTAAGGATGCCCTGTTTCACTTGCATTGAGAGCTCCTTTGACCGCATGTTGTGGGTTCACAGCAACAGCTTCCAAATACGAATGCCACACCTGGAATCAACTCCAGACCTTTTACCTGCTTAATTGATGATGAAATAACGAAGGAATTGCCCACACCTGTCCATGAAACAGCTTTTGAGTCAATTGTCCAATTAGTTTTGGTCCCTTGAAAAAGAGGGGGTTACATATTAAAGAGATGTAATTCCTAAACCCTTCCCCTCCAATTTGGATGTGAATTCCCCCAAATTAAATCTGATAGACTGCACTTTGAGCCCAAATTCATTATTTAACTGCAACTTGAATTTATTTTGGTACACAGCCGAAATAACAAAACTTGTATCAGTGTCGAATTATTTCCGGACCTAACTGTGTGTGTGTTTAACTGTACAGGGGGAGAGTGGCACTGTCCCTGCCCATGCTATCCTGTATACACACACAGGGCCGATATATATGTGTGTGTATAACTGCACAGGGGGAATTTTCCGGTCTCTTCCAGTCTTGCTGTGTATATACTGTATATAGAGGTCTTGGCAGGGCAGTGCGTGTGACGGGAAGTTTTCTCTGCCAAAGTCACATGTAAATGAAGTATTATTACTCCCTAGATACACTGTAGTACGCACAGATTATAAATACACAGAGCCAGGGAGAGCACTCACAATGTCTCCTTTCTGTGGGCTGTCTCACTCTTTGGAAGACAGTTGTTTATATGGGCTGTCACACTCATTGGAAGACAGTTGTTTATATGGGCTGTCTCACTCACTGGTAGACTGTCTCGTTTATGCGAGCTGAGTCTCACTCATTGGAAGACTGTCTCTTTTATGTGAGCTGAGTGTCACTCATTGGAAGGCTGTCTCATTTATGTAAACTGAGTCTCACCCATTGGAAGGCCGAGTCCATAGCAGGGGAGGCCGTGCTGAGCCGCGCTGACGCTCCGCGCTGACGCTCCGCGCTGAGCCCCTGCATCCTCCATGATGATGTCTTTAGAGGGGGCTCACGCGAACGTCCGCAGGCGTGCTGAGGCGCTGGATTTTTCAGCCGACAGCCAAGCTGTTTTTTAGAGCGCAATTGGATGAAACATCCAATTAGCGAGGAGCAGCATCAATGTCACGGCGCCGTGACGTCGGCGCCGTGACGTTGACGTCGGTGCGTCGTGGGCGATTGGCCCAGTGACGTCACTGCCCCGCCTCCCTCAGTCTCCCCCCGCCTCCCGATCGCGCCCGCTGGCTCGCCTGCATGGGCATGAAATCGCGCAGATTTCAGCAGGCGAGCCTCAGCGTCAGCGCGGTCCAGCACTGACAACCCCTCTATGGCCCCAGCCGAAGACTGTTGTAATGGAGTGCTCACCACAAACAAGGCGTGGCTGCGGGCCCGAGGTGGGGATAGATATGTAACGCCACCCACAGGCGCATCTGGAGGGTAGAATGGTCGAGGTAGCCGGGTCGGGGTTGGAGAGGTAAGGATAGTCAAGATCAGGGCCATGAACAGGGTGGGTCTGCCGGTGTTGGCGTCCCGGGCCCGTGAGTCAGGGGGCACGGCTGCCCGGACCCCTGCGCAGCCGTGCCCGTTATATAAATATATATATAAAAAAAAACAAGCACGCACTCGCCAACCCAGCTTCCCCCGTGCGCTTGCCAACACAGCTTCCCCCCACGCACTCGCCAACACAGCTTCCCCCGCGCGCCCACCAACACAGCTTCCCCCCACGCACTCGCCAACACAGCTTCCCCCGCGCGCCCACCAACACAGCTTCCCCCCACGCACTCGCCAACACAGGTTCCCCCGCGCGCCCGCCAACACAACTTCCCCTGTGCACACGCCAACACAGCTTCCCCCGCGCGCCCGCCAACACAACTTCCCCTGTGCACACGCCAACACAGCTTCCCCCGCGCGCCCGCCAACACAACTTCCCCTGTGCACACGCCAACACAGCTTCCCCCGTGCGCTTGCCAACACAGCTTCCCCCCACGCACTCTCCAACACAGCTTCCCCCGCGCACCCGCCAACACAGGTGCCCCCGCGCGCCCGCCAACACAGCTTCCCCCGCGCGCCCACCAACACAGCTTCCCCCCACGCACTCGCCAACACAGCTTCCCCCACGCACCCACCAATACAGCTTCCCCCGCGCGCTCGCCAACCCAGCTTCCCCCGCGCGCCCGCTAACACAGCTTCCCCCGTGCATCCGCCAACACAGCTTCCCCCGTGCACCCGCCAACACAGCTTCCCCCACGCACCTGCCAACACAGCTTCCCCCGTGCATCCGCCAACACAGCTTCCCCCGTGCACCCGCCAACACAGCTTCCCCCGCGCCCGCCAACACAGCTTCCCCCGTGCAGCCGCCAACACCGCTTCCCCGCGCCCGCCAACACAGCTTCCCCCGCACGCTTGCCAACAGATTCCCCTGTGCACCCGCCAACACAGCTTCCCCCGTGCATCCGCCAAGACAGCTTCCCCCGTGCATCCGCCAACACAGCTTCCCCCACGCGCGCGCCAACACATCTTCCCCATGCACCTGCCAACACAGCTTCCCCCACGCGCCCACCAACACAGCTTCCCCCGCGCCCGCCAACACAGCTTCCCCCGTGCACCCGCCAACACAGCTTCCCCCGTGCACCCACCAACATAGCTTCCCCCCACGCACTCGCCAACACAGGTTCCCCCACGCACCCGCCAACACAGCTTCCCCCTTGCACCCGCCAACACAGCTTCCCCCTTGCACCCACCAACACAGCTTCCCCCGTGCACCCGCCAACACAGCTTCCCCCGTGCACCCGCCAACACAGCTTCCCCCACGCACGCGCCAACACAGCTTGCCCCGCGCCCGCCAACACAGCTTCCCCCACGCACACGCCAACACAGCTTCCCCCGCACGCCCGCCAACACAGCTTCCCTCGCGCGCCCACCAACACAGCTTCCCCCGCGCGCCCACCAACACAGCTTTCCCCGCGCGCCCACCAACACAGCTTCCCCCACGCACCCACCAACACAGCTTCCCCCGCGCGCCCACCAACACAGCTTCCCCCCACGCACTCGCCAACACAGCTTCCCCCGCGCGCCCGCCAACACAGCTTCCCCCGCGCGCCCACCAACACAGCTTTCCCCGCGCGCCCACCAACACAGCTTCCCCCACGCACCCACCAACACAGCTTCCCCCGCGCGCCCGCCAACACAGCTTCCCCCACACCCTCGCCAACCCAGCTTCCCTTGCGCTGGCCTCTTGCCCCAGGCAGCAGACACGGAATTTGCCCACCAGTCTCGCCCCCCCAGCCGCCTACCTCCCGCGCCCCCCGAGCCTACCACGCGGCTGGCGGGCAAGGAAGCAGGAAGCAGCACCCACCCGTCAAGGTCAGGCACCCACCCAGGCACCCACCCACTCACTCACTCAGGATCCCTCATGAGGATAGGTGATGCGGTGCTTGCACGTGCTGGCCACGCACGTCGAGTGCGCTCTGCGTGCCGGTGATGTCACCGCGTGGTCGCAACCTGGATGCGGGGCCAGAAGAGTCAGTATTTACCTCCATGCGCCTCACTCATCGGAAGACTGTCTCATTTATGTGAGCGGAGTCTCACTCATCGGAAGACTGTCTCATTTATGTGAGCGGAGTCTCACTCACTGGTAGACTGTCTCATTTCTGTGAGCTGAGTCTCACTCATCGGAAGACTGTCTCATTTCTGTGAGCGGAGTCTCACTCACTGGTAGACTGTCTCATTTCTGTGAGCTGAGTCTCACTCATTGGAAGACTGTCTCATTTCTGTGAGCTGAGTCTCACTCATTGGAAGACTGTCTCATTTCTGTGAGCGGAGTCTCACTCACTGGTAGACTGTCTCATTTCTGTGAGCTGAGTCTCACTCATTGGAAGACTGTCTCATTTCTGTGAGCTGAGTCTCACTCATTGGAAGACTGTCTCATTTCTGTGAGAAGAACATGGCTGCCTGGGAGAGAAGAACATGGCTGCCGTCGAGAGAAGAACATGGCTGCCGGGGAGAGAAGAACATGGCTGCTGGGGAGAGAAGAACATGGCTGCCGGGGAGAGAAGAACATGGCTGCCGGGGAGAGAAGAACATGGCTGCCTGGGAGAGAAGAATATGGCTGCCGGGGAGAGATTTATAATGGGCTCTCGTAAAATTATTTGACACCACGTTTTACCTGACAGACGCAGAACAATCTCACAATAACTGAAAATGCCAAGTTGATTTGTAAATATATATATATTTTCTTGCCACGGGGTCTGTGGTTTTTGGGGTTTGAGAAAAGCACCGGCAATCAAAACACTACGGATATTTTGTCACTCGGTTCCTTTTTATTTTGTTTCATCAGAAATCCTAGAATAATAATAACCCGTTAATAGGACAAGGTTGCTAAACCACCACTTCCTGTGACAGGAAGGAGCGCCCCATATTACACACCTACCGGGAACCTACACATCAAAATAAATATATCCTGTGGTGATAAGAATGAAGAAATGGAGCATAAAACGGTTTCTTAACACCCTCTGTGTTAATAGGGGCCAGCTATGTATTGAAAAGCATCATGGTGTTGGCCCTAATAATAACTTTTACTTGGGATTTGAACCAGGCTCCCCTGATTCACCCTGGGTGTTGCTGTTATCGGTGAGTGCCTTTACTCACTGAGCCATCCTTCAGCCCTGTGAGAATTGGAGTTGAAGGCTCATTACCTCTGTGCTACCAAATGAGTTAGGCCTGTGGATTTTGAGACAGCTATTGGCATTTTTGTGAAAAGAATGTGACTATTGAGTGAGACTCAATCCTGAGTCAGCGCCTTCTAATAAGTGACACAAACCCTAATGTGTGAGACTCCGTCCCAATGTGTGAGAATCTGCTCCCAATGTGTGAGAGTCTGTCCCAATGTGTGAGACTCCGGCCCAATGTGTGAGACTCCGGCCCAATGTGTGAGACTCCGGCCCAATGTGTGATACTCCGTCCCAATGTGTGAGACTCTGACCCAATGTGTGAGATTCCGACCCAATGTGTGAGACTCCGACTCAATGTGTGAGACTCCGACCCAATGTGTGAGACTCCGGCCCAATGTGTGAGACTCCGGCCCAATGTGTGAGACTCCATCCCAATGTGTGAGACTCCGGCCCAATGTGTGAGACTCCGGCCCAATGTGTGAGACTCCATCCCAATGTGTGAGACTCCGGCCCAATGTGTGAGACTCCGTCTCAATGTGTGAGACTCCGTCCCAATGTGTGAGACTCTGTCCCAATGTGTGAGACTCCGACCCAATGTGTGAGACTCAGACTCAATGTGTGAGACTCCGACCCAATGTGTGAGACTCCGGCCCAATGTGTGAGACTCCGGCCCAATGTGTGAGACTCCGGCCCAATGTGTGAGACTCCGTCCCAATGTGTGAGACTCCGGCCCAATGTGTGAGACTCCGGCCCAATGTGTGAGACTCCGGCCCAATGTGTGAGACTCCGGCCCAATGTGTGAGACTCCGTCCCAATGTGTGAGACTCCGACCCAATGTGTGAGACTCCGTCCCAATGTGTGAGACTCCGACCCAATGTGTGAGACTCCGTCCCAATGTGTGAGACTCCGACCCAATGTGTGAGACTCCGTCCCAATGTGTGAGACTCCGACCCAATGTGTGAGACTCCGACCCAATGTGTGAGACTCCATCCCAATGTGTGAGACTCCATCCCAATGTGTGAGACTCCGACCCAATGTGTGAGACTCCGTCCCAATGTGTGAGACTCCGACCCAATGTGTGAGACTATGTCCCAATGTGTGAGACTCCGTCCCAATGTGTGAGACTGCGTCCCAATATTTGAGACTCTACTCCCGATAAGACTTCTAAAGAGGTGAGGTTCAGTCCTTGTACGTGAGTCTGCTTCCACGAGGCCTACTTTGAGGTAGATTGCTGGTGAACAAGTGAGGATACCTTCCAATAACTTTCAATAAGCGAGGCCTCCTTCATATAACATGGGAGGTGTTCCTTTTCTTGTGTAGAGGGGTAAGGTGACGCTCACAGGTTCTTTCCCATGTGTTCAGTGAGAGGAGCTCTCCGTTGCTTAATTTCATTGAGGGGAAGATTTATTTTGCTGCGCGTGGCATTTCCCCTATATAACACCCATGGGGCTTATTCTGTAAGCTCCGTTAGCGCACTTCCCTGCGATCTGCGAGGGAAGCCCCATTGACTTGAATGGGCCTTTCCCTGCAGATTGCACAGAATAGCGCTAACAGAGCATACACAATAAGCCCCTAAGACTGTTTTAAGCAAAGGGTGAAAATTGACCGGTCCCAGGTGTGGAGACTTTGGTAGCCCGAGTGGACATGGCAAATGTTCTGGCTGTAAAGTTAGCCTCATCTTCCATTCTACCTCCTCCTGGTGACACCTGGAGAACAGCTGCCTTCCTTTCCCATGGCCAGTATAATTGTGCTGAGCATCTCTATACACTTCCAGTCGCTCAAAGCGTTGTCTCCATAAACGCCAACGCTGACAGCAGTAATCCCACGGTGACGCGCGGGTAGCCTACGGACATTAGTGATGTGGTACAAGTGTTGTCTCTAAGGTTAATGTGTGGCTGTCTCAAACAGAAGAGAGTTGCTAATTTCTTACATCCGTGTCTCCTAAGTGGACTAACTGTCTCTGTCATTGACCGAGATGCCTACAGCAACCACACCTCGGACTTGGTGTGATGGATTGGTTTCTCCTATTGACCCTGTACAACTAAGCAACTAATACATCCAGGAGAAAATAGGCATAATGGACATTCACTCCATTAGATTCCATTTGAAAATAAAGAAATTAATATATCTAAATGTAAAAAGTAGTGTGACTGTACTTGGTTTAATAGAAAAATCTATATTTAATAAACATTGTATTTTTAGAAAGATGTAAGCAATGTTTTTCTCTAAAAAAAGTTTGTAAATAATAATACTAGTGGTACTCTTGGTGGAATATTAAGAAAGTAGTGGTACCCCAACCTGCCTAGTAATTACCCCACTGTCCACATACTGCAGTTGTATTACTGATGTCTAGGTTGCTCTCATAGGATTGTGTTAGAGCAGAAGGGCTCAACTCCAGTCCGTCCGTCCGCTCCCCCCCCCCAACAGGTCAGGTTTTCTGGATATTCCAGATTTAGCACAGGTGGCTCAATCAGTCCCTGCTTCAATCAGTGGCCAAATCTTTGACTAAGCCACTAATTGAGCCACCCGTGCTGAAGCTGGGAAATCCTCAAAGCCGGACCTGTTGGGGCTCCTGAGGAATGAAGTTGAGCCCCCCCTGGGTTAGAGAGATGAGAGGTGCAGGGATATCATCTCTCAGAGCCGTATTCATGGTGTCTGTGTGTTCACATGACAGGAACATCACACGGAGAAGCCGTCACCGCGCTGTGGCTGCTGAACGGACGAATCAGGAGGTCCGTGAATCCGCTGGACGAGGTCAGTGTGGGACATGCCATATATTTGCTATATTATCTCCATGTTTAACCCGTCTAGCTCAGCCACAGGGAGGAAACCTTTATAACCAAGGGACCAACACCTGTAGGTGATATAGACGCAGGTTATATAGACGTTAAGGTGCATGTGTATATACAGTTGTGTGAAAAAGAAAGTACACCCTCTTTGAATTCCATGGTTTTACATATCAGGACATAATAACAATCATCTGTTCCTTAGCAGGTCTTAAAATTAGGTAAATACAACCTCAGATGAACAACAACACATAACATATTATACCGTGTCATGAGTTATTTAACAAAAATAAAGCCAAAATGGAAAAGCCATGTGTGAAAAACGAAGTACACCTTATAATTCAACCACCTTTAGCAGTAATAACTTGAAGTAATCGTTTTCTGTATGACTTTATCAGTCTTTCACATCGTTGTGGAGGAATTTTGGTACACTCTTCTTTATAACGTTGCTTCAGTTCATTGAGGTTTGTGGGCATTTGTTTATGCACAGCTCTCTTAAGATCCAGCCACAGCATTTCAATCGGGTTGAGGTCTGGACTTATACTGGGCTATTGCAACGCCTTGATTCTTTTCTTTTTCAGCCATTTTGTTGTAGATTTGCTGGTGTGCTTGGGATCATTGTCCTGTTGCATGACCCAATTTCGTTCAAGCTTTAGCTGTCGGACAGATGGCCTCACATTTGACTCTAAAATACTTTGGTACACAGAGGAGTTCATTCTCGACTCAATGACTGCAAGGTTCCCAGGTTCTGTGGCTGCAAAACAAGCCCAAATCATCACCCCTCCACCACCGTGCTTGACAGTTGGTATGAGGTGTTTGTGCTCATATGCTGTGTTTGGTTTTCGCCAAACGTGGCGCTGTGCATTATGGCAAACATCTCCACTTTGGTCTCGTCTGTCCAAAGGACATTGTTCCAGAAGTCTTGTGGTTTGTTGAGATGCAACTTTGCAAACCTAAGCCGTGCTGCCATGTTCTTTTTAGAGAGAAGAGGCTTTCTCCTGGCAACCCTTCCAAACAAACCATACTTGTTCAGTCTTTTTCTAATTGTAGACTGTAGAGTTTGACATGTAACTCTTGGGTTTTTTTGCAATTTCTCTGAGCTTTGCACGTTCTGACCTTGGGGTGAATTTGCTGGGACGTCCACTCTTGGGAAGATTGGCAATTGTCTTGAATGTTTTCCACTTTTGAATAATCTTTCTCACTGTAGAATGATGGACTTTAAATTGTTTGCAAATGGCCTTATAACCCTTCCCAGATTGATGGGCAGCAACAATTGCTTCTCTAAGATCATTGCTGATGTCTTTCCTCCTTGGCATTGTGTTAACACACACCTGAATGCTCCAGACCAGCAAACTGCTAAAACTTCGGCTTTTATAGAGGTGGTCACACTTGCTGATGATCAATTAATCAAGGGCATTTGATTAGCAGCACCTGTCTGCTACTTAGCATCTTAATTCCTATGGAAGCAGTAAGGGTGTACTTCGTTTTTCACACATGGCTTCTCCATTTTGGCTTTATTTTTGTTAAATAAATCATGACACGGTGTAATATGTCATGTGTTGTTGTTCATCTGAGGTTGTATTTACCTAATTTTTAGACCTGCTAAGGAACAGATGATTGTTATTATGTCCTGATATGAAAAACCATAGAATTCAAAGAGGTTGTACTTTCTTTTTCACAGCACAGCACTGTACATATATTTATATCCCGCAATGTTTATTTCACTTGGTATATGCTGTGAGCCCCCAATTTCCTATCTCTTTATTATGCTTACTTTCTAGATATCAAAAAAAGGTTGGTGGGGGAAACCCCCATCACAGCACGTAGGTTTAAGCAGGGAAGCTGCTTAGTATAACAGCACGTCTCCCACATCCAGTAAGTCACAGAACAGAGTAACTGAAATAGATATTGGTCATAGATAGGCAAGAAATGTTTCCTGTTTGGTCACTGGCGCTGATGTGTTGGGTGAAAAATGTGTCCGCTAAATGCTAGTTATAATCCTACATATGAAACCGACACTTCTTTTTTTGAAACGTAAGGGTTTCTTTTTATCTCATTTCCAGTACTTACAGTATAAACCTTTTGATATTGTACAGATACAGTAATATCATTTTGATAAAATGGCCCAAAGCGCATCATGTAACATCCAGTGACCCGGCCCTCCTGGGATCCGGCGGCGAAGCACGCGGGGAAAGTGCATTTCTGTCCCGGCTTGTGATACGTTGTAATGCAGCAAAACGTGTAGCACTGCGCAATTACAGGACTCAAGCAGGGGGTCTGCGGAGCTGAACTGCGTTCATTTCAGTTCTGGGGACCGCCTGCCTCCAGAGATTATTACCTCTGTAGAGGGTGCCGGAATCTGCAGCCAAGGAACTTGTGTGCCAAACGAAATGGCGGCTTAAACGTCACACGGGCCAATAGGAAGCCGTGATGTCTTACCTTGTGGCTCCCTATTGGCGCGTGTGACCAGGACATTTAAACATGAAGGAGTGTGCGGCGGTAGAGCTGTGAGAGCAGGTAATGTGTGAGGGAGTTGGTGTTGGGGAAGCAGTAAGTGGGAGTGTGCGGCGGTAGAGCTGTGAGAGCAGGTAGTGTGTGAGGGAGTTGGGGAAGCAGTAAGTGGGAGTGTGCGGAGGTAGAGCTGTGAGAGCAGGTAATGTGTGAGGGAGTTGGGGAAGCAGAAAGTGGGAGTGTACGGAGGTAGAGCTGTGAGAGCAGGTAATGTGTGAGGGACTTGGTGTTGGGGAAGCAGTAAGTGGGAGTGTGCGGAGGTAGAGCTGTGAGAGCAGGTAATGTGTGAGGGAGTTGGGGAAGCAGTAAGTGGGAGTGTGCGGGGGTAGAGCTGTGAGTGCAGGTAATGTGTGAGGGAGTTGGGGAAGCAGTAAGTGGGAGTGTGCGGAGGTAGAGCTGTGAGAGCAGGTAATGTGTGAGGGAGTTGGTGTTGGGGAAGCAGTAAGTGGGAGTGTGCGGAGGTAGAGCTGTGAGAGCAGGTAATGTGTGAGGGAGTTGGTGTTGGGGAAGAGGTAAGTGGGAGTGTGCGGAGGTAGAGCTGTGAGAGCAGGTAATGTGTGAAGGAGTTGGGGAAGCAGTAAGTGGGAGTGTGCGAAGGTAGAGCTGTGAGAGCAGGTAATGTGTGAGGGAGTTGGTGTTCGGGAAGCAGTAAGTGGGAGTGTGCGGAGGTAGAGCTGTGAGAGCAGGTAATGTGTGAGGGAGTTGGTGTTGGGGAAGCAGTAAGTGGGAGTGTGCGGAGGTAGAGCTGTGAGAGCAGGTAATGTGTGAAGGAGTTGGGGAAGCAGTAAGTGGGAGTGTGCGGAGGTAGAGCTGTGAGAGCAGGTAATGTGTGAGGGAGTTGGGGAAGCAGTAAGTGGGAGTGTGCAGAGGTAGAGCTGTGAGAGCAGGTAGTGTGTGAGGGAGTTGGTGTTGGGGAAGCAGTAAGTGGGAGTGTGCGGAGGTAGAGCTGTGAGAGCAGGTAGTGTGTGAGGGAGTTGGTGTTGGGGAAGCAGTAAGTGTGAGTGTGCGGAGGTAGAGCTGTGAAAGCAGGTAATGTGTGAGGGAGTTGGTGTTGGGGAAGCAGTAAGTGGGAGTGTGCGGCGGTAGAGCTGTGAGAGCAGGTAATGTGTGAGGGAGTTGGTGTTGGGGAAGCAGTAAGTGGGAGTGTGCGGCGGTAGAGCTGTGAGAGCAGGTAGTGTGTGAGGGAGTTGGGGAAGCAGTAAGTGGGAGTGTGCGGAGGTAGAGCTGTGAGAGCAGGTAATGTGTGAGGGAGTTGGTGTTGGGGAAGAGGTAAGTGGGAGTGTGCGGAGGTAGAGCTGTGAGAGCAGGTAATGTGTGAGGGAGTTGGGGAAGCAGTAAGTGGGAGTGTGCAGAGGTAGAGCTGTGAGAGCAGGTAATGTGTGAGGGAGTTGGTGTTGGGGAAGAGGTAAGTGGGAGTGTGCGGAGGTAGAGCTGTGAGAGCAGGTAATGTGTGAGGGAGTTGGGGAAGCAGTAAGTGGGAGTGTGCAGAGGTAGAGCTGTGAGAGCAGGTAGTGTGTGAGGGAGTTGGTGTTGGGGAAGCAGTAAGTGTGAGTGTGCGGAGGTAGAGCTGTGAAAGCAGGTAATGTGTGAGGGTGTTGGAGTTGGGGAAGCAGTAAGCAGTAAGTGGGAGTGTGCAGAGGTAGAGCTGTGAGAGCAGGTAATGTGTGAGGGAGTTGGTGTTGGGGAAGCAGTAAGTGGGAGTGTGTGGAGGTAGAGCTGTGAGAGCAGGTAATGTGTGAGGGAGTTGGTGTTGGGGAAGCAGTAAGTGGGAGTGTGTGGAGGTAGAGCTGTGAGAGCAGGTAATGTGTGAGGGAGTTGGTGTTGGGGAAGCAGTAAGTGGGAGTGTGTGGAGGTAGAGCTGTGAGAGCAGGTAATGTGTGAGGGAGTTGGTGTTGGGGAAGCAGTAAGTGGGAGTGTGCGGATGTAGAGCTGTGAGAGCAGGTAATATGTGAGGGAGTTGGGGAAGCAGTAAGTGGGAGTGTGTGGAGGTAGAGCTGTGAGAGCAGGTAATGTGTGAGGGAGTTGGGGAAGCAGTAAGTGGGAGTGTGAGGAGGTAGAGCTGTGAGAGCAGGTAATGTGTGAGGGAGTTGGGGAAGCAGTAAGTGGGAGTGTGCAGAGGTAGAGCTGTGAGAGCAGGTAGTGTGTGAGGGAGTTGGTGTTGGGGAAGCAGTAAGTGTGAGTGTGCGGAGGTAGAGCTGTGAAAGCAGGTAATGTGTGAGGGAGTTGGTGTTGGGGAAGCAGTAAGTGGGAGTGTGCGGCGGTAGAGCTGTGAGAGCAGGTAATGTGTGAGGGAGTTGATGTTGGGGAAGCAGTAAGTGGGAGTGTGCGGCGGTAGAGCTGTGAGAGCAGGTAGTGTGTGAGGGAGTTGGGGAAGCAGTAAGTGGGAGTGTGCGGAGGTAGAGCTGTGAGAGCAGGTAATGTGTGAGGGAGTTGGTGTTGGGGAAGAGGTAAGTGGGAGTGTGCGGAGGTAGAGCTGTGAGAGCAGGTAATGTGTGAGGGAGTTGGGGAAGCAGTAAGTGGGAGTGTGCAGAGGTAGAGCTGTGAGAGCAGGTAATGTGTGAGGGAGTTGGTGTTGGGGAAGAGGTAAGTGGGAGTGTGCGGAGGTAGAGCTGTGAGAGCAGGTAATGTGTGAGGGAGTTGGGGAAGCAGTAAGTGGGAGTGTGCAGAGGTAGAGCTGTGAGAGCAGGTAGTGTGTGAGGGAGTTGGTGTTGGGGAAGCAGTAAGTGTGAGTGTGCGGAGGTAGAGCTGTGAAAGCAGGTAATGTGTGAGGGTGTTGGAGTTGGGGAAGCAGTAAGCAGTAAGTGGGAGTGTGCAGAGGTAGAGCTGTGAGAGCAGGTAATGTGTGAGGGAGTTGGTGTTGGGGAAGCAGTAAGTGGGAGTGTGTGGAGGTAGAGCTGTGAGAGCAGGTAATGTGTGAGGGAGTTGGTGTTGGGGAAGCAGTAAGTGGGAGTGTGTGGAGGTAGAGCTGTGAGAGCAGGTAATGTGTGAGGGAGTTGGTGTTGGGGAAGCAGTAAGTGGGAGTGTGTGGAGGTAGAGCTGTGAGAGCAGGTAATGTGTGAGGGAGTTGGTGTTGGGGAAGCAGTAAGTGGGAGTGTGCGGATGTAGAGCTGTGAGAGCAGGTAATATGTGAGGGAGTTGGGGAAGCAGTAAGTGGGAGTGTGTGGAGGTAGAGCTGTGAGAGCAGGTAATGTGTGAGGGAGTTGGGGAAGCAGTAAGTGGGAGTGTGAGGAGGTAGAGCTGTGAGAGCAGGTAATGTGTGAGGGAGTTGGGGAAGCAGTAAGTGGGAGTGTGCAGAGGTAGAGCTGTGAGAGCAGGTAATGTGTGAGGGAGTTGGGGAAGCAGTAAGTGGGAGTGTGCGGAGGTAGAGCTGAGAGAGCAGGTAATGTATGAGGGAGTTGGAGTTGGGGAAGCAGTAAGTGGGAGTGTGCAGAGGTAGAGCTGTGAGAGCAGGTTATGTGTGAGGGAGTTGGGGAAGCAGTAAGTGGAAGTGTGCAGAGGTAGAGCTGTGAGAGCAGGTAATGTGTGAGGGAGTTGGTGTTGGGGAAGCAGTAAGTGGGAGTGTGCGGAGGTAGAGCTATGAGAGCAGGTAATGTGTGAGGGAGTTGGTGTTGGGGAAGCAGTAAGTGGGAGTGTGTGGAGGTAGAGCTGTGAGAGCAGGTAATGTGTGAGGGAGTTGGTGTTGGGGAAGCAGTAAGTGGGAGTGTGCGGAGGTAGATCTGTGAGAGCAGGTAATGTGTGAGGGAGTTGGTGTTGGGGAAGCAGTAAGTGGGAGTGTGTGGAGGTAGAGCTGTGAGAGCAGGTAATGTGTGAGGGAGTTGGTGTTGGGGAAGCAGTAAGTGGGAGTGTGCGGAGGTAGAGCTGTGAGAGCAGGTGATGCATGAAGATGGAAATGCTTCAATATATAAAGACCAATAACAGAGAAGCTGTAACATCAATGACATCAGCAAACAGCCGACACCCTTTGGCTGCCCTTCGCTTGCTGCCTTTGCTTGACACGAGTGTTATCTCCATTGATATTATCCCGCAATGCTGAGCGATGTCAGCCCTAGAGGCAAAGGCCCATATTTACTAAGCAGTTCTCTGTGCCACAAGGCACCGTCCTTATGGCCGATTGGCTTGAACAGGCTGTGAGGTGCATTCCAATGCCTGGAGGGTGTCTTATGGCAGAAGACTGTTTAGTAAATATGTGCCACAATGACAAGACATGTAGAGAACATCAGAGGGTCCCTGTGGTTTGGAAGAAGCAGTGGTTTGTGTTTGATTTATAGAACTTTTTAACCAGTTAAACATTGGATTAAATCCTTTGGCACCTTGTTTTAGAAAGGTTTATACAATACTTCTGTAGCACCCTTGCTAATTTCCCTTTGACCCTTTGCGTGTCAGCCCTGGTAGCTGCAGGCAGTGCCGGGGATAAACAGTCCTCACAAGGCTGGGCATGTGAAGAAGTAGAAGCGGCTACTATAAAGTATCTAAGTGTTTGCCCTTCAGGCGCAAGAAGTTGCCAGAAGGTCACATGCCCAGTAGTGTGATGAAGCGGCAACAGGCAATTCTGCCCAGATACGGGGGGCAGACTGTTGGCCACACCCTAGATATAAAAGTTGGGGACCCACCCTTTTATCCTCAGACCCCATATGTAACATCAGGAGGATCCTGTAAGATCCAGGAGGATCCCATGGAGGTCTCCAGGCTAGGAGGGCCTATAAGCAGCCAGACCACACTTGATTGTTTTCCCAGTTTAGGGCAAATTCAAAGGTATGGGGGGATGGGGGGGGGGGGAAGAATCTGGATATTGGGCCATCTATGCTATTAGAAAGGGTGGTTCCTTTACCTAGCTTGCTAGAGAGGGTCTATGCCAGGATCGTCAGGGTTAAATCCCCTGATCAGTCCTGGCTACGCAAGAGTTCTAAGGAGGGTGACCATCGCCTGCCGGTAACCCTAGAGGAAGCGAATGAGTCTCAGAACTGCGAGGAAAACCTGTCCTGTTACAGATATGCTGCTATTATGGATATAGATCCAGTTAAAAGTTCCTGGCGCCTTCCTGTGTTATTGACTCCTTTAATACAAGCCAGCATGGACTCCCCAAGGAAAACCCTGAGAAGGGTAAGGTCACCGCTGAGCTAAAACCCTGTCACTATACATATATACACTATACACACTATACATTCTCTGCACTATACACAGGGGGCTTGCTATGAAGCATACATGGAGACTCTGCAGTTGTGTTCATAACCTGTCAGACAAAGCACGTGTTACCCAACAAAGAGCATCGCAGGACAACTACCCTTCTGCTGCTGGTAGGAAGGCATTAGTGACGGGGCGGGCAGAACATTTCCTGACAGCTGTTTGTGCTCAGAACACTTCCCTGTGCAGACTCAGCCCTTCCCCCAGCCCCCTCTCTCTGTAGGGGAATGTGTTTACTGTTCCCTGAGCTGCAAAAGCAATCTAAGAAAACAGCACCAGATTTATCATAGAAAACGAATCCCATAGAAAGCAATGGTGTTATTTTCTGTGTTAAATCTTGTGGTTTTGACCCAGGTTTGCAGCCTGGAGACTTCCGTACATAACCCCTTATGGCCCATATAGCCTAAGTTTTGCTATTCCAGAAGACACCTTCCAAAGCTGTAAAACACCTTACAGTCCATTTAAGTGAACAATGTCTTATAAAATTGCACAGTTTAGGAGACACTGGCCCAATCCCTTAACGACCAATAGTAATACTATTTTCTTCTATGCACCGCGCTGTACATAAACATTTGGAGAAACATTAGGTCCCTGCCCCAAAGAGCTTACAATCTAATTTTGAAGCTCGAGGTTCAGAGAGATAACACTGGGTTACTGGACACCGGGATTTGAACCAGGCCTTCCACTTCAAAGACTGGGATATTAGAACTGAGCTTCTCCTTCAGCCCACTGTGCAAATAATACATTTCTGGAACAAGAAAGTGCAACTCCTGCTTTCTGCTGCCTGCGTGTAATATACACTGTTCCCGTCTCTATCCCGAGCTCCGTGGTGGTGCCCTGAGGAATGTGTATAAACAGGGCGCTCCTGGGAGATAATAAGAGACAGATTGAAGGCTTTTCACTGTAATAATATTTCAGTCCAATGTTCTACATAATCAAGATGTAAGCAAAGAACCAGACGTTAAATAAAGTCTTGTATAACACTTAGACGGGGGCCAGATAGGGCAGGTATTTTGGCATCCCAAATGTAACCTCTTCACTGCCACGGGGGAAAGAAACACAATTTTCGTTTAGTTTCAGCTCTTTACAGAATTCTCCTCTCCCAGGTCTGTAAAAGTGATGCTTCAGTGAATGCCAGAAATAAACCTGTATGTAAAAGGCTTTATTCCAGTGAGTGAGACTCGGTCCAAATACATGAGACTGTCTTCTAATGAGTAGGATGAAGAACACATGAGTGAGACTGTCGTCCAATAAGTGAGACACTGTCTACATAACTGAGGCAATCCAATGAGACTGTCTTCCATTGAATGTGGCAGTCTTCCAATGAGCCAGTCTTCCATTGAATGATGCAGTCTTCTGATGAGACCGTCTTCCATTGAATGAGGCAGTCTTCCGATGAGACCTTCTTCCTTTGAATGTGGCAGTCCTTCGATGAGTCCGTCTTCTATTGAATGAGGCAGTCTTCTGATGAGACCGTCTTCTATTGAATGAGGCAGTCTTTCGATGAGACCGTCTTCTATTGAATGAAACCGTCTTCCATTGAATGTGGCAGTTTCCGATGAGCCCGTCTTCCATTGAATGTGGCAGTCTTCTAATGAGACAGTCTTCTATTGAATGAGGCAGTCTTCCGATGACACTGTCTTCCATTGAATGTGGCAGTCTTCCGATAAGCCCGTCTTCCATTGAATGTGGCAGTCTTCTGATGAGACCGTCTTCTATTGAATGAGGCAGTCTTTCGATGAGACCGTCTTCTATTGAATGAAACCGTCTTCCATTGAATGTGGCAGTCTTCCGATGAGCCCGTCTTCCATTGAATGTGTCAGTCTTCTAATGAGACCGTCTTCTATTGAATGAGGCAGTCTTCCGATGAGGCCGTCTTCTATTGAATGAGGCAATCTTCTGATGAGACCGTCTTCCATTGAATGATGCAGTCTTCTATTGAATGAGGCAGTCTTCCGATGAGACAGTCTTCCATTGAATGAGGCAGTCTTCCGATGAGACCGTCTCCCATTGAATGTGGCAGTCTTCCGATGAGACCATCTTCCATTGAATGTGGCAGTCTTCCAATGAGCCCGTCTTCCATTGAATGTAGCAGTCTTCCAATGAGCCCGTCTTCCATTGAATGTGGCAATCTTCCGATGAGATCGTCTTCCATTGAGTGAAGCAATCTTCTAATGATTTAAAGAGGCCTGCACAAAAAGTCTTATCCTCAATATTCCTCCAAAGTAGAGAACGCTATACTGTATAGTTTTACTTTGCGCTTACTTTTACTACATGTGTAATCAGACTAAAAGAAACTGAGAAACTGAAGGCAATTCATACAATGTGATCAGCTACGCAGGTCTGCAACTTACACAGGCAACATATGGATCATTACCACTTATTGTGGACATTCACCCTAACCCAAACGGTAACTCTGCTACTAGTAACTGACAGTTCCATGTGTGATAATAATCTCACCAAGTACAAAAAGGCAAAGAACACAAGATCAATACACATCCCATAGGGAGAGGGAGCGGCTCAGTGAGTAAAGACACTGACTGGCACAGAGTTTGAAGCAGGGGAACCTGGTTTAATTCCCGGTGTCGGCTCCTTGTGACCTTGGGCAAGTCACTTTATCTCCCTGTGCCTCAGGCACCAAACACATAGACTGTAAGCTCAACGGGGCAGGGACCTGTGCCTGCAAAATGTCTCTGTAAAGCGCTACGTAAAACTAGCAGCGCTATACAAGAACATGCTGTTATTATTATTATTTATATCACTAAAACCCAACATTTCATCATTATTAGCCCTCTCTTATTACGTGCACCATACTGAATAAAAGACTTCAAATATTCAACTATTTCTAATATTTCTCCAAGGGGAACCAATCACAGATGCAGGCTGATTGCCTAGGATAATGAAACTTAGCCGGCCCCATGAGACAGAGCCAGACCATTCCAGAAATAAGAGAGGCACACAAAGTATCTTTAAGAGAAACAATGTAGCAAACCGAAAAAAGGAAAAGTAACATGAACTAACGCTGGGTTTTCAACAAGGAGATACAACCCTGAGAACGGGAAACTCCAGAGAATGGCATACAGTGGGAGAAGTTGCAGGATATATATATCTATTTGACAACCCTTTAAGTAAACCAGAGAATGGCATACAGGGGGAGAAGTTGCAGGACATATACTGTATATCTATTTGACAACCCTTTAAGTAAACCAGAGAATGCACCAGAGTAAAAATACCATAAGATACAATATGATTTAAAAACACATACTGTAGTACTCCATACTAAGGCCGTGCTTATAGTGCGCGCGGCGGATGACGTCACCCGTCGCCGCTAGCGAGATTTGTAATTCGCTTTCCGGCGACGTTGCGGGCGACCAGGTCTTTGATTGGTTCAGAGGCTGTCACATGTGGCGACAGCCTCTGAAAAATCAAATTTGACCAGCTTCAAAAATTTGCGCCGTCATCATCGCTCCCGTTGCGTCACGCTTCCTATAAGCGCACGCGACGGCGGCAATACATTTGTTTTGCCGCGACGTCGCGTCGCCGGCACTACACGCGCCGAAACAAATCTGCCCGAAGCCGGATATGAATCCTCAATAGGAGACTAATATATACTGTATGCTGGTCAGCAGCATCTGAGTTATGTCTGTGTTATCTGAATCTTCGGACAGTACGGTCACTTTGGACTGTACACGAGAGCAAAAAGTGCAACAATAACGATTTGTTATGGTGTTAGGATAGAAGTGAACTCCCTGTATATGGTAAACGCTCACATATTGGACCTAGAAAGTAGTCGTCTAATCAAATTAAATAGGGTATTGTTAAACAAAGAAGTTCAGCAGCATATAGGTTAAACAAATACCTGAAATAACCGTGTAATATAGAACAAACTGACCGAAAGAGAGAAAAAATACTACCAGAGAGGTAATAATATGACAATAATAAACAACATGGAATAATATAAATATACAGGGCCCGACAAACTGGGCAAAAACCCACTCGCCCCCTCCCCCCCCTCAAAAGTCAGTGGCCCCCCCAAAACACTCCCTCACCGCCCCCCCTTACAACACTTACCTGGGGTGGGGTCCGGCTACGGGGTCCGATGTCGTGGTGCGGCCTTCTGTCTTCTCTCCTGCAAATTCATCTTTTCCCCCTACAGCTCCAATTAAAATGGCCGCCGCCGCGTTGCCATGGGGTCACGTAACGTGGCTCCGCGTGATATCACAACGTCACATAGCGTCCCGTGGCCATTTGACGCCGCACGGCCATTTTAACTGGAGCTGCAGGGGGAAAAGATGAATTTGCAGGAGAAGATGGAGAAGAACGGGAGACGCTGGGGGACGCCGCCACCGTAGGGAAGCAAATGACAGCAGCCACAATGCCCCGGGCGACCGCATTTGTCGAGCCCAGTAAATATAAATATAGACATCTATATGGTCACAAATTATAACCATAAACAAGTCAGGAAATATAAATCAAGCATAAGACATAATAATCACACAAATATAAAAATTGGCAACAGGTTATAATAATACCTTATCAAAAAGAAAAATGAATTAACCACAATAATATAAATAATATATTTCTATAAAAACTGATGTAATTTCCAATCAGTATTCATGCCCAAAGGGATCAGAGTGCCCAAGGTGTGTATCCAGAATGTCTCTCTTTTGTTGAGTATTTCCTCTGTCCCCGCCCCTGATTGCGGTGGGGACCTGCTCAATGCCTTCATAGGACAAGGTGGACAACCCGCCATGTATAGAATTTGACAAATGTCTGGAGACAGGGGATCTATCATCTGCATGTTTGATAGACATTATGTGTTCCGTAGTTCTTTGTTTTTAGGGGCCTGATGGTTCGTCCCACCGAGTCACGGCCACAACCACAAGTAATAGAGTAACCACAAGTAATAGAGTAACCACAGGTAATAGAGTAACCACAAGAAATAGAGTAACCACAAGTAATAGAGTAACCACAAGTAATAGAGTAACCACAAGTAATAGAGTAACCACAAGTAATAGAGTAACCACAAGTAATAGAGTAACCACAAGTAATAGATGACATAACTGGTGTTACAGTTAATGGATGTTTTTAATTTGTATCCATTATCAAGTAACTTAGTGGGCTCAGTAAATGGACAGCCCTTGCACTGTGCACATTTGAAGAGTCCCTTGGGGACATGTCCTCTCCTCTAATCCAAGAGACTGTGGGATACAGTAAGTGGATAAAGTGATAGGGGAGCCCCTGCTGCTGCCTCATTTAGTTGATATGAACGGTGAACGGTGCTTTGGGTAAACAATGAATAGGTAGAGAGGATAGAGAAGAACCCAGTGTAGCACTCGAGTTCACCCTCTGGTGATTAGTGTATGATTTAAAATAAACTTTATTGATTCAACACATATATAAAATAATGGGTATTAAAATGACGTACTAGAGGTAGTGGGATCAAAATACTGACAGCCATAGGGCTCGCAATCAATATGATAGGTGTCTCCTGTTGTGTATGATGTCACACAGGAAACACAATCCTAATATAAAACCTCAGTGAGGGTAAGGTAGGGTTAATTTGACAATGTACTGTATCATCAGATCACAAAAGGCGGTGTGCATAAACCATAAGTGGTAATGGTGTGACTGGTGATAGCTGGTGTACTGAAACAAATATATTGTGCACCAGTAGGTATCAATATGCAGTCTGGTAAACCTTCCTACATGTGTTATATATGTACACGCAGTGTTGTGTGGAGCTGGTCATAGGTAGCCCCCAGGGGTTCACAGGATAGGCGTATGATACCCTATAGTGACCTCTGCAACATGTCACCATTAATACTAATAGATAATGTGCATAGAGTGAATTGGTGGGCACTCTGATATGGCCAGCTATACACACTGATAATCACTGCATGTGGGGAGGTGGAGGCTGTGTGCAGTGGTGATATAGCTTATTAGCAGTTTATAACAGCACATATCTTAACCAGACCGAAATAGTACTGAGTAGAGCAATAACCCTAATCCTGTAGCATAAATAGGAGGCTTTAGGTGTCCATCGGGGCACCAATAGCCTATGTAACAGCGCGGGCAGGACACCGCATTAACCCGCGATCGGAAGCATGAATGCGGAAGTAATTACAGCCCTGCGCGTGCACGTGTGGAACCAGAGCCGACGCGCGCGTTTCGCGAGGGGCTTTCTCAAGGCGAAACAGTGATAGTTACTAAGGGTACCCTGCAGGTGAGCAGGTATATATAGGGAGCCTCCAGATAGGTGACGTCACTATTTAACCCTTGATGTGCCTGGCATTGCATGGAGCTGCAGCAGAATAGCAGTGAGTATACCATAGTGTGTGACTGCAGAGCTGGCACAATAAAAAAATCTATCGCTCTGACTCAGAGTTATTCCTAGTGTTGTAGTTATATATAAGTCAGGCTTTCACACAAGTAGAGGTATAATAACACTCTGTTTGGGCTGCAAGGGTGATGTACAAATGATGTAATCAACTTAGTTCATTATTGGTATTTAGGGGTGCTAGGGTCCAGAGATGCCCTAAAAGGATTGTTCAATAATTTTAATTAATTGATAATCAGGATCTGGAGAGATCTGATGTAGGCACGGCAGAAATTAAAATGCTTCTATTATTACACACATAGATGACAGTGTATATGGTGAGCTTGACAAGCGCCCTACATAGTTGCTATTACAGAAAGGGAGTGTACAGGCATCCCTCATTGAGTCCTCTCGGGGAAAGAGTTCCAAGTGTGTAAATCCATCTGGACTCTTTTTGGAGTAGTAAATGCGGGAAGGTATATGTTGGAAAGACTAGCAGATGTCTGAAACTAAGGGTGCTGGAACACATCAGCACCATCAGGAATAAGGCTGATAAACCACTGTCGAGGCACGTGAATCTATGTCACGACGGCGATCTCAAGGCGGTCTCTTTCTGTGGGATTGAACACCCCCTGCGAGGACAGAGAAAAGGAGATTGGGACAGGGTACTACTCCAAAAAGAGTCCAGATGGATTTACACACTTGGAACTCTTTCCCCGAGAGGACTCAATGAGGGATGCCTGTACACTCCCTTTCTGTAATAGCAACTATGTAGGGCGCTTGTCAAGCTCACCATATACACTGTCATCTATGTGTGTAATAATAGAAGCATTTTAATTTCTGCCGTGCCTACATCAGATCTCTCCAGATCCTGATTATCAATTAATTAAAATTATTGAACAATCCTTTTAGGGCATCTCTGGACCCTAGCACCCCTAAATACCAATAATGAACTAAGTTGATTACATCATTTGTACATCACCCTTGCAGCCCAAACAGAGTGTTATTATACCTCTACTTGTGTGAAAGCCTGACTTATATATAACTACAACACTAGGAATAACTCTGAGTCAGAGCGATAGATTTTTTTATTGTGCCAGCTCTGCAGTCACACACTATGGTATACTCACTGCTATTCTGCTGCAGCTCCATGCAATGCCAGGCACATCAAGGGTTAAATAGTGACGTCACCTATCTGGAGGCTCCCTATATATACCTGCTCACCTGCAGGGTACCCTTAGTAACTATCACTGTTTCGCCTTGAGAAAGCCCCTCGCGAAACGCGCGCGTCGGCTCTGGTTCCACACGTGCACGCGCAGGGCTGTAATTACTTCCGCATTCATGCTTCCGATCGCGGGTTAATGCGGTGTCCTGCCCGCGCTGTTACATAGGCTATTGGTGCCCCGATGGACACCTAAAGCCTCCTATTTATGCTATAGGATTAGGGTTATTGCTCTACTCAGTACTTTTTCGGTCTGGTTAAGATATGTGCTGTTATAAACTGCTAATAAGCTATATCACCACTGTATACAGCCTCCACCTCCCCACATGCAGTGATTATCAGTGTGTATAGCTGGTCATATCAGAGTGCCCACCAATTCACTCTATGCACATTATCTATTAGTATTAATGGTGACATGTTGCAGAGGTCACTATAGGGTATCATACGCCTATCCTGTGAACCCCTGGGGGCTACCTATGACCAGCTCCACACAACACTGCGTGTACATATATAACACATGTAGGAAGGTTTACCAGACTGCATATTGATACCTACTGGTGCACAATATATTTGTTTCAGTACACCAGCTATCACCAGTCACACCATTACCACTTATGGTTTATGCACACCGCCTTTTGTGATCTGATGATACAGTACATTGTCAAATTAACCCTACCTTACCCTCACTGAGGTTTTATATTAGGATTGTGTTTCCTGTGTGACATCATACACAACAGGAGACACCTATCATATTGATTGCGAGCCCTATGGCTGTCAGTATTTTGATCCCACTACCTCTAGTACGTCATTTTAATACCCATTATTTTATATATGTGTTGAATCAATAAAGTTTATTTTAAATCATACACTAATCACCAGAGGGTGAACTCGAGTGCTACACTGGGTTCTTCTCTATCCTCTCTACGGATACAGTAAGTGGCCAGTGACTCTTCTGAATACCATCCTTGGACCTGAACGAATAAACGCTCCCAGATCTTTGTCCCGGGACAGAACACCCCGGTGTTTAAAAAGAAGAGATGTCATCTGTTTGGCTTGCTCACTAAATCTAGTGATAAACAGTGGAGTGGAACAGGGGCGAGCCACATTTTATTTAAATGTTGTGGGGAAGAGCGCAGAGTCTCTGTAAGGCTGCGTCCATAGGACTGCAGCCCGTGCTGAGGCGCGCGGAGGCTGAGGGAAAGCGGGTGCTTTCCCTGGCCTTGGTCCGCACGCCGTGCTGGGGCGTGTCGGGGGGGGGGGGAGGGGCCTGTGACGTCACGGAGCTGGTTCGCCCTCTTTGGGCGAACCGCTCACGTGACCGGCCCTGCGCTCCCTTGAGCGCTTGAATTTAAAATGTTGGTAAGACTTACGCTTCCGCACGCTTGCGGAAGTGTAAGCGAGCCCCTGCTAAAACCGCTCTCATTGCGGCTGCAGGGGCTCACTGAGAAGCGTCAGCGCGCCTCAGCACGGGCGCTGACCTTGGACGCAGCCTAAGTGTCGCGTTCCCCCCCATACATTTTTGACGCCCACCAGTTTGCGCACCACAGGAGGAGAAAATGGATCATCCCTCTTCAAATCAGACGTTTTTGTGGCCTGTTGGAATTTGCTGATCTTTGCACGCTTCTTCTGCTCAATAGCTGCGAGGAGGCCTGTGTCTTCTCTTTTGAATATGCACCATCAAAGGCTTCCTGGATATCATCTTCACTATAGCCTCCGGACTTAAACCTACGGGCTTGGTCTCTTGATTGTGCAAGAAATTATCCATTAGAAGAACAAAGTCTGCTTGCTCTGAGAAATTGGCCCCTGGGAAAGTGTCTGATGAGCGATCGGGGATGGCCGCTGTTCGCTCTTAGAAACGTATTACTTGCGTTCTTTTTCCGAAAAATATCTGTTTGAATTGGGCAATTCATATCAATAAACAATATGATATCTCAATAATTAGTGTGATGTCGGTTGTGCTCAAAAGGTGAATTTTAAGTTATATTGATTAATATTCAGTAAACTAATAAATAAATAAAGATAAAGTGTCCGTGTCCCCTTTTCCAAATAAATAGCAGATCATCAATGGAATATCTTTTATAAAATACAATATGATCGCGATAGATATTGGAAATCACCAATAATGTGAATAGACTCCCGGAGACCCCATGCACAAATTCACGTAAGAGGGAGCGAAAGAGGCGCCCACCGCCGCAGCGCGCTCGCGTTTGTAGGGTACAATGTGAATCCCGCTTAAAGTAACGGTGAGCGAGTAAAACATGAATGGATTCCACAATACAAATGCTATCGACAGATCGGAAAGATCGAGAAAATGGCGAACAGCAGCAAGACCTTGCTCATGGTACACAAGGGACATGGCATCCGTGCGTCACGTTTTAACCCGGTCTGTAACTGTTACATACGCCTATAATATATATTATCTCTTACCGTGCACGCAATGTCTTGTATATAATGTACAACTCTGCTCACCTAATGTAACTGTATTTGTAACCATGTATCTGTCGTTATAACTCTGTGCCCAGGGCATACGTGAAAACGAGAGGTAACTCTCACTGTATCACTTCCTGGGGACACGTTTTATACATAAATAATACATTGTGACCATAGGTGTATTTATTAGACCATGTGACCTGAAGCACAGTGAGCAGATCAGTAGAGTACCGTAGCAAATGAGGCTGCAGTCCCGCTAACTACTACAGGCGTGCGCCGTGCGATCAAGCCCCCGCCCCCCCTGTACCTCCGGTCCCAGTCCCTACCTTGTCGCGCACCTTTCCCCAGCGTTGCGCGACAGGTTTTCAGGCAGGGAAATTTGAGTTCAGCGTTTGCGACGCAGGCGTCGCCACGCCCCCCGCCGGCGGTTCAGCCAATGAGTGCGAACCAGCCGTGGGACGTCGTGGCCACGCCCCCGCAAACCCACCGCCACGCCCCCCTCCCGTCGCAAACCTTCCCTCTCCCCTCAGACCGCAGAGAAGCGCTGTGCACGCGCCGCCCCCACCCCCCCCCCCCGCCGGGCACGCGGAGCGAAGACTGCGGACTCACTAATGCCTGTAAATCGACAGGACGTTAATCAAGGATTTATGGGTCTTTGGGAGATGTGAAACGCTCGTACCACTGGGTCACTGCTAAAGAGAACATCCCATTCAGTGTCTTTTAAGAAATTATACTTTAGGCCAGGGGTGCGGAAAATGGAGGGCACAAGATTTTTCAGGGGGGGTGCGGCGGTTACAGAGGCCCCACGCTTTTCGATCCCACGATCGCGTGAGGCCACTGCAACGTCCCTTACCTTGTCTTTGGCGACGCGTCGCCATGGCAAAACGGCATCATATAACGTCATTTGATGCCGGAGACAAGGTAAAGGGGGGGGGGCGGGGGGGGGCCGCGAGCAGGGTGGGAAGCAGGCAGGGGGGTGCAGCAGGGAAAGACTGCGCACCCCTGCCTTAGGCATGAATCTGCATGCACAGAAAACTGGAGTAAAGGAAGTACCGAGCCTACCACCCATTCAGGGACAGAAGGTTATTCTTTAGAACCCTTCAGCCTTACATGGCATTACAAACACAGAGATACTCTTTATCACTATGTTCCTTTTCAGGGTGGCCTGAATTTCTTTCCCACAAGAACATGAGATACATCTTGAAACCGTTTGAGTTCCTCCGGGAGCAAAGTAGTAAACCCCCCCCCCCCCCCCCCCCCTACTCTATTCTTCCCCAAACAACAGGAGAAAGAGCACATGTGGATAGTCCCCTACTGGGAGCACACATGGAAATCATTTCCAAGAGCTCTTCCTTCTCTTGTTCCTCCCCAGCCCCAATATCTCCAAACCTGACCCTGCTGTGCTGGATGGAGTGAAGTGAGGGGGGGGGGGGGGGGGTGGGGGGGAGGTGTTATTATAGCTTAGTCCTGGCACTGGGGGAAGGTTTGGGTTTATTACACACAGGCTCACATCCACTGGGGCTGGGTCCCTCTGCTCGTACCCCTGACCTCCTGCGGATGTTATATCAATATGACGTATTTGGAGCTTAACCATTTGGGGCAAGGCAGGCCAGCACCATGGATGTGGGA
>NC_134483.1:542834570-542877070 GCF_040206685.1 Ascaphus truei
TCAGTCCCCCCCAGCCCCAGCCTGCCCTGTGTCAGTCCCCCCCAGCCCCAGCCTGCCCTGTGTCAGTCCCCCCCAGCCCCAGCCTGCCCTGTGTCAGCCCCCCAGCCCCAGCCTGCCCTGTGTCAGCCGCCCAGCCCCAGCCTGCCCTGTGTCAGCCCCCCAGCCCCAGCCTGCCCTGTGTCAGTCCCCCCAGCCCCAGCCTGCCCTGTGTCAGCCCCCCAGCCCCAGCCTGCCCTGTGTCAGTCCCCCCAGCCCCAGCCTGCCCTGTGTCAGCCCCCCCCAGCCCCAGCCTGCCCTGTGTCAGCCCCCCAGCCCCAGCCTGCCCTGTGTCAGCCCCCTACCCCAGCCTGCCCTGTGTCAGCCCCCAGCCTGCCCTGTGTCAGCCCCCCCAGCCTGCCCTGTGTCAGCCCCCCCAGCCTGCCCTGTGTCAGTCCCCCCCAGCCCCAGCCTGCCCTGTGTCAGTCCCCCCAGCCCCAGCCTGCCCTGTGTCAGCCCCCCCAGCCCCAGCCTGCCCTGTGTCAGCCCCCCCCAGCCCCAGCCTGCCCTGTGTCAGCCCCCAGCCTGCCCTGTGTCAGCCCCCCAGCCCCAGCCTGCCCTGTGTCAGCCCCCCCCAGCCCCAGCCTGCCCTGTGTCAGCCCCAGCCGCCCTGTTCAGCCCCCAGCCCAGCCCCTGTGTCAGCCCCCCAGCCCCAGCCTGCCCTGTGTCAGCCCCCCCAGCCCCAGCCTGCCCTGTGTCAGCCCCCCAGCCCCAGCCTGCCCTGTGTCAGTCCCCCCCAGCCCAGCCTGCCCTGTGTCAGCCCCCCCAGCCCCAGCCTGCCCTGTGTCAGCCCCCCAGCCTGCCCTGTGTCAGCCCCCCCAGCCCCAGCCTGCCCTGTGTCAGTCCCCCCAGCCCCAGCCTGCCCTGTGTCAGTCCCCCCAGCCTGCCCTGTGTCAGTCCCCCCCAGCCCCAGCCTGCCCTGTGTCAGTCCCCCCCAGCCCCAGCCTGCCCTGTGTCAGTCCCCCCCAGCCCCAGCCTGCCCTGTGTCAGCCCCCAGCCCCAGCCTGCCCTGTGTCAGCCCCCCAGCCCCAGCCTGCCCTGTGTCAGCCCCCAGCCCCAGCCTGCCCTGTGTCAGCCCCCCAGCCCCAGCCTGCCCTGTGTCAGTCCCCCCCAGCCCCAGCCTGCCCTGTGTCAGCCCCCCAGCCCCAGCCTGCCCTGTGTCAGTCCCCCCCAGCCCCAGCCTGCCCTGTGTCAGCCCCCCCAGCCCCAGCCTGCCCTGTGTCAGCCCCCCAGCCCCAGCCTGCCCTGTGTCAGCCCCCCAGCCCCAGCCTGCCCTGTGTCAGCCCCCCCCAGCCCCCCAGCCCCCCTGCCCTGTGTCAGCCCCCCAGCCTGCCCTGGTCCCCTCCCAGCCCCCCAGCCCCCCCCCCAGCCCCCCCCAGCCTGCCCTGTGTCAGTCCCCCAGCCCCAGCCTGCCCTGTGTCAGCCCCCCCCAGCCCCAGCCTGCCCTGTGTCAGCCCACCCCACCCCCAGCCCCAGCCTGCCCTGTGTCAGTCCCCCAGCCTGCCCTGTGTCAGCCCCCCAGCCCCAGCCTGCCCTGTGTCAGCCCCCACCCCCAGCCCCAGCCTGCCCTGTGTCAGTCCCCCCAGCCTGCCCTGTGTCAGCCCCCCAGCCCCAGCCTGCCCTGTGTCAGCCCCCCAGCCCCAGCCTGCCCTGTGTCAGTCCCCCCAGCCCCAGCCTGCCCTGTGTCAGTCCCCCCCAGCCCCAGCCTGCACTGTGTCAGCCCCCCCAGCCCCAGCCTGTCCCTGTGTCAGCCCCCCAGCCCCAGCCTGCCCTGTGTCAGTCCCCCCAGCCTGCCCTGTGTCAGCCCCCCAGCCCCAGCCTGCCCTGTGTCAGCCCCCCAGCCCCAGCCTGCCCTGTGTCAGCCCCCCAGCCCCAGCCTGACCTGTGCCAGCCCCCCAGCCCCAGCCTGCCCTGTGTCAGTCCCCCAGCCTGCCCTGTGTCAGTCCCCCAGCCCCAGCCTGCCCTGTGTCAGCCCCCCCAGCCCCAGCCTGCCCTGTGTCAGCCCCCAGCCCCAGCCTGCCCTGTGTCAGCCCCCCCAGCCCCAGCCTGCTCTGTGTCAGCCCCCCAGCCCCAGCCTGCCCTGTGTCAGTCCCCCCAGCCCAGCCTGCCCTGTGTCAGCCCCCCCAGCCCCAGCCTGCCCTGTGTCAGCCCCCCCAGCCCCAGCCTGCCCTGTGTCAGCCCCCCCACCCCAGCCCCAGCCTGCCCTGTGTCAGTCCCCCCAGCCCCAGCCTGCCCTGTGTCAGCCCCCCAGCCCCAGCCTGCCCTGTGTCAGCCGCCCAGCCCCAGCCTGCCCTGTGTCAGCCCCCCAGCCCCAGCCTGCCCTGTGTCAGTCCCCCCCAGCCCCAGCCTGCCCTGTGTCAGCCCCCCAGCCCCAGCCTGCCCTGTGTCAGTCCCCCCCAGCCCCAGCCTGCCCTGTGTCAGCCCCCCCCCCAGCCCCAGCCTGCCCTGTGTCAGTCCCCCAGCCCCAGCCTGCCCTGTGTCAGCCCCCCAGCCCCAGCCTGCCCCTGTGTCAGCCCCCCAGCCCCAGCCTGCCCTGTGTCAGTCCCCCAGCCCCAGCCTGCCCTGTGTCAGCCCCCCAGCCCCAGCCTGCCCTGTGTCAGCCCCCAGCCCCAGCCTGCCCTGTGTCAGTCCCCCCCAGCCCCAGCCTGCCCTGTGTCAGCCCCCCATGCCCCAGCCTGCCCTGTGTCAGCCGCCCAGCCCCAGCCCTGTGTCAGTCCCCCCAGCCCAGCCTGCCCTGTGTCAGCCCCCCAGCCCCAGCCTGCCCTGTGTCAGCCCCCCCCCAGCCCCAGCCTGCCCTGTGTCAGTCCCCCCAGCCCCAGCCTGCCCTGTGTCAGTCCCCCCCAGCCCCAGCCTGCACTGTGTCAGCCCCCCCCAGCCCCAGCCTGTCCTGTGTCAGTCCCCCCCAGCCCCAGCCTGCCCTGTGTCAGTCCCCCCAGCCCCAGCCTGCCCTGTGTCAGCCCCCCAGCCCCAGCCTGCCCTGTGTCAGCCGCCCAGCCCCAGCCTGCCCTGTGTCAGCCCCCCAGCCCCAGCCTGCCCTGTGTCAGTCCCCCCCAGCCCCAGCCTGCCCTGTGTCAGCCCCCCAGCCCCAGCCTGCCCTGTGTCAGTCCCCCCCAGCCCCAGCCTGCCCTGTGTCAGCCCCCCCCAGCCCCAGCCTGCCCTGTGTCAGCCCCCCAGCCCCAGCCTGCCCTGTGTCAGCCCCCTACCCCCAGCCTGCCCTGTGTCAGCCCCCCAGCCCCAGCCTGCCCTGTGTCAGCCCCCCCAGCCTGCCCTGTGTCAGCCCCCCAGCCTGCCCTGTGTCAGTCCCCCCAGCCCCAGCCTGCCCTGTGTCAGTCCCCCCAGCCCCAGCCTGCCCTGTGTCAGCCCCCCCAGCCCCAGCCTGCCCTGTGTCAGCCCCCCACCCCCAGCCCCAGCCTGCCCTGTGTCAGTCCCCCAGCCTGCCCTGTGTCAGCCCCCCAGCCCCAGCCTGCCCTGTGTCAGCCCCCCACCCCAGCCCCAGCCTGCCCTGTGTCAGTCCCCCCAGCCTGCCCTGTGTCAGCCCCCCAGCCCCAGCCTGCCCTGTGTCAGCCCCCCCAGCCCCAGCCTGCCCTGTGTCAGCCCCCCCAGCCACAGCCTGCCCTGTGTCAGCCCCCCCAGCCCCAGCCTGCCCTGTGTCAGTCCCCCCCAGCCCCAGCCTGCCCTGTGTCAGCCCCCCCAGCCCCAGCCTGCCCTGTGTCAGCCCCCCCAGCCTGCCCTGTGTCAGCCCCCCCAGCCCCAGCCTGCCCTGTGTCAGTCCCCCCAGCCCCAGCCTGCCCTGTGTCAGTCCCCCCAGCCTGCCCTGTGTCAGTCCCCCCAGCCCCAGCCTGCCCTGTGTCAGTCCCCCCCAGCCCCAGCCTGCCCTGTGTCAGTCCCCCCCAGCCCCAGCCTGCCCTGTGTCAGCCCCCCAGCCCCAGCCTGCCCTGTGTCAGCCGCCCAGCCCCAGCCTGCCCTGTGTCAGCCCCCCAGCCCCAGCCTGCCCTGTGTCAGTCCCCCCCCAGCCCCAGCCTGCCCTGTGTCAGCCCCCCAGCCCCAGCCTGCCCTGTGTCAGTCCCCCCCAGCCCCAGCCTGCCCTGTGTCAGCCCCCCCCAGCCCCAGCCTGCCCTGTGTCAGCCCCCCAGCCCCAGCCTGCCCTGTGTCAGCCCCCCACCCCCAGCCTGCCCTGTGTCAGCCCCCCAGCCCCAGCCTGCCCTGTGTCAGCCCCCCCAGCCTGCCCTGTGTCAGCCCCCCCAGCCTGCCCTGTGTCAGTCCCCCCAGCCCCAGCCTGCCCTGTGTCAGTCCCCCAGCCCCAGCCTGCCCTGTGTCAGCCCCCCCCAGCCCCAGCCTGCCCTGTGTCAGCCCCCCCCACCCCCAGCCCCAGCCTGCCCTGTGTCAGTCCCCCCAGCCTGCCCTGTGTCAGCCCCCCAGCCCCAGCCTGCCCTGTGTCAGCCCCCCCAGCCCCAGCCTGCCCTGTGTCAGCCCCCCAGCCACAGCCTGCCCTGTGTCAGCCCCCCCAGCCCCAGCCTGCCCTGTGTCAGCCCCCCCAGCCCCAGCCTGCCCTGTGTTAGCCCCCCAGCCCCAGCCTGCCCTGTGTCAGCCCCCCAGCCCCAGCCTGCCCTGTGTCAGTCCCCCCAGCCTGCCCTGTGTCAGCCCCCCAGCCCCAGCCTGCCCTGTGTCAGTCCCCCAGCCCCAGCCTGCCCTGTGTCAGCCCCCCAGCCCCAGCCTGCCCTGTGTCAGCCCCCCAGCCCCAGCCTGCCCTGTGTCAGTCCCCCAGCTTGCCCTGTGTCAGTCCCCCAGCCCCAGCCTGCCCTGTGTCAGCCCCCCAGCCCCAGCCTGCCCTGTGTCAGTCCCCCAGCTTGCCCTGTGTCAGTCCCCCAGCCCCAGCCTGCCCTGTGTCAGCCCCCCCAGCCCCAGCCTGCCCTGTGTCAGCCCCCCAGCCCCAGCCTGCCCTGTGTCAGTCCCCCCCAGCCCCAGCCTGCCCTGTGTCAGCCCCCCCAGCCCCAGCCTGCCCTGTGTCAGCCCCCCCAGCCCCAGCCTGCCCTGTGTCAGCCCCCCCACCCCCAGCCCCAGCCTGCCCTGTGTCAGCCCCCCAGCTCCAGCCTGCCCTGTGTCAGTCCCCCCCAGCCCCAGCCTGCCCTGTGTCAGTCCCCCAGCCCCAGCCTGCCCTGTGTCAGTCCCCCCAGCCCCAGCCTGCCCTGTGTCAGTGCCCCAGCCCCAGCCTGCCCTGTGTCAGCCCCCCCCCCAGCCCCAGCCTGCCCTGTGTCAGTCCCCCAGCCCCAGCCTGCCCTGTGTCAGCCCCCCAGCCCCAGCCTGCCCTGTGTCAGCCCCCAGCCCCAGCCTGCCCTGTGTCAGTCCCCCAGCCCCAGCCTGCCCTGTGTCAGCCCCCCAGCCCAGCCTGCCCTGTGTCAGCCCCCCAGCCCCAGCCTGCCCTGTGTCAGTCCCCCCCAGCCCCAGCCTGCCCTGTGTCAGCCCCCCATGCCCAGCCTGCCCTGTGTCAGCCCCCCAGCCCCAGCCTGCCCTGTGTCAGCCCCCCCAGCCCAGCCTGCCCTGTGTCAGCCCCCCCAGCCCCAGCCTGCCCTGTGTCAGTCCCCCCCAGCCCCAGCCTGCCCTGTGTCAGCCCCCCCAGCCCCAGCCTGCCCTGTGTCAGTCCCCCCAGCCCCAGCCTGCCCTGTGTCAGCCCCCCCAGCCCCAGCCTGCCCTGTGTCAGCCCCCCCAGCCCCAGCCTGCCCTGTGTCAGCCCCCCCAGCCCCAGCTTGCCCTGTGTCAGCCCCCAGCCCCAGCCTGCCCTGTGTCAGTCCCCCCCAGCCCCAGCCTGCCCTGTGTCAGCCCCCCCAGCCCCAGCCTGCCCTGTGTCAGTCCCCCCAGCCCCAGCCTGCCCTGTGTCAGTCCCCCCAGCCCCAGCCTGCCCTGTGTCAGCCCCCCCAGCCCCAGCCTGCCCTGTGTCAGCCCCCCCAGCCCCAGCCTGCCCTGTGTCAGCCCCCCAGCCCCAGCCTGCCCTGTGTCAGTCCCCCCAGCCCCAGCCTGCCCTGTGTCAGCCCCCCCAGCCCCAGCCTGCCCTGTGTCAGCCCCCCCAGCCCCAGCCTGCCCTGTGTCAGCCCCCCAGCCCCAGCCTGCCCTGTGTCAGCCCCCCAGCCCCAGCCTGCCCTGTGTCAGCCCCTCCAGCTCCAGCCTGCCCTGTGTCAGCCCCCCCAGCCCCAGCCTGCCCTGTGTCAGACACCCCAGCCCCAGCCTGCCCTGTGTCAGCCCCCCCAGCCCCAGCCTGCCCTGTGTCAGCCCCCCCAGCCCCAGCCTGCCCTGTGTCAGCCCCCCCAGCCCCAGCCTGCCCTGTGTCAGCCCCCCAGCCCCAGCCTGCCTTGTGTCAGCCCCCCCAGCTCCAGCCTGCCCTGTGTCAGCCCCCCCAGCCTGCCCTGTGTCAGACACCCCAGCCCCAGCCTGCCCTGTGTCAGCCCCCCCAGCCCCAGCCTGCCCTGTGTCAGCCCCCCCAGCCCCAGCCTGCCCTGTGTCAGTCCCCCCAGCCCCAGCCTGCCCTGTGTCAGTCCCCCCCAGCCCCAGCCTGCCCTATGTCAGTCCCCCCCAGCCCCAGCCTGCCCTGTGTCAGTCCCCCCCAGCCCCAGCCTGCCCTGTGTCAGTCCCCCCAGCCCCAGCCTGCCCTGTGTCAGCCCCCCAGCCCCAGCCTGCCCTGTGTCAGCCCCCCAGCCCCAGCCTGCCCTGTGTCAGCCCCCCAGCCCCAGCCTGCCCTGTGTCAGTCCCCCCCAGCCCCAGCCTGCCCTGTGTCAGCCCCCCAGCCCCAGCCTGCCCTGTGTCAGTCCCCCCCAGCCCCAGCCTGCCCTGTGTCAGCCCCCCCCAGCCCCAGCCTGCCCTGTGTCAGCCCCCCAGCCCCAGCCTGCCCTGTGTCAGCCCCCCCCAGCCTGCCCTGTGTCAGCCCCCCAGCCCCAGCCTGCCATGTGTCAGCCCCCCCAGCCTGCCCTGTGTCAGTCCCCCCAGCCCCAGCCTGCCCTGTGTCAGTCCCCCAGCCCCAGCCTGCCCTGTGTCAGCCCCCCCCCAGCCTGCCCTGTGTCAGCCCCCCAGCCCCAGCCTGCCCTGTGTCAGTCCCCCCAGCCCCAGCCTGCCCTGTGTCAGTCCCCCAGCCCCAGCCTGCCCTGTGTCAGCCCCCCCAGCCCCAGCCTGCCCTGTCAGCCCCCCCACCCCCAGCCCCAGCCTGCCCTGTGTCAGCCCCCCCACCCCCAGCCCCAGCCTGCCCTGTGTCAGTCCCCCAGCCTGCCCTGTGTCAGCCCCCCAGCCCCAGCCTGCCCTGTGTCAGCCCCCCACCCCCAGCCCCAGCCTGCCCTGTGTCAGTCCCCCCAGCCCCAGCCTGCCCTGTGTCAGCCCCCCCAGCCCCAGCCTGCCCTGTGTCAGCCCCCCAGCCCCAGCCTGCCCTGTGTCAGTCCCCCCAGCCTGCCCTGTGTCAACCCCCCCAGCCCCAGCCTGCCCTGTGTCAGTCCCCCAGCCTGCCCTGTGTCAGCCCCCCCAGCCTGCCCTGTGTCAGCCCCCCAGCCCCAGCCTGCCCTGTGTCAGTCCCCCAGCCTGCCCTGTGTCAGCCCCCCAGCCCCAGCCTGCCCTGTGTCAGCCCCCCAGCCCCAGCCTGCCCTGTGTCAGCCCCCCCAGCCCCAGCCTGCCCTGTGTCAGCCCCCCAGCCCCAGCCTGCCCTGTGTCAGCCCCCCCAGCCCCAGCCTGCCCTGTGTCAGCCCCCCAGCCCCAGCCTGCCCTGTGTCAGTCCCCCCAGCCCCAGCCTGCCCTGTGTCAGCTCCCCCAGCCCCAGCCTGCCCTGTGTCAGCCCCCCCACCCCCAGCCCCAGCCTGCCCTGTGTCAGCCCCCCAGCCCCAGCCTGCCCTGTGTCAGTCCCCCAGCCTGCCCTGTGTCAGCCCCCCAGCCCCAGCCTGCCCTGTGTCAGCCCCCCCAGCCCCAGCCTGCCCTGTGTCAGCCCCCCCACCCCCAGCCCCAGCCTGCCCTGTGTCAGCCCCCCAGCCCCAGCCTGCCCTGTGTCAGTCCCCCAGCCCCAGCCTGCCCTGTGTCAGTCCCCCAGCCTGCCCTGTGTCATCCCCCCAGCCCCAGCCTGCCCTGTGTCAGCCCCCCAGCCCCAGCCTGCCCTGTGTCATCCCCCCAGCCCCAGCCTGCCCTGTGTCAGCCCCCCAGCCCCAGCCTGCCCTGTGTCAGCCCCCCAGCCCCAGCCTGCCCTGTGTCAGCCCCCCAGCTCCAGCCTGCCCTGTGTCAGCCCCCCCCAGCCCCAGCCTGCCCTGTGTCAGCCCCCCAGCCCCCGCCTGCCCTGTGTCAGTCCCCCCAGCCCCAGCCTGCCCTGTGTCAGTCCCCCCCAGCCCCAGCCTGCCCTGTGTCAGTCCCCCCAGCCCCAGCCTGGCCTGTGTCAGCCCCCCCAGCCCCAGCCTGCCCTGTGTCAGTCCCCCAGCTTGCCCTGTGTCAGTCCCCCAGCCCCAGCCTGCCCTGTGTCAGCCCCCCCAGCCCCAGCCTGCCCTGTGTCAGCCCCCCAGCCCCAGCCTGCCCTGTGTCAGTCCCCCCAGCCCCAGCCTGCCCTGTGTCAGCCCCCCCAGCCCCAGCCTGCCCTGTGTCAGCCCCCCCAGCCCCAGCCTGCCCTGTGTCAGCCCCCCCACCCCCAGCCCCAGCCTGCCCTGTGTCAGCCCCCCAGCCCCAGCCTGCCCTGTGTCAGTCCCCCCCAGCCCCAGCCTGCCCTGTGTCAGTCCCCCAGCCCCAGCCTGCCCTGTGTCAGTCCCCCCAGCCCCAGCCTGCCCTGTGTCAGTGCCCCAGCCCCAGCCTGCCCTGTGTCAGCCCCCCCCCCAGCCCCAGCCTGCCCTGTGTCAGTCCCCCAGCCCCAGCCTGCCCTGTGTCAGCCCCCCAGCCCCAGCCTGCCCTGTGTCAGCCCCCCAGCCCCAGCCTGCCCTGTGTCAGTCCCCCAGCCCCAGCCTGCCCTGTGTCAGCCCCCCAGCCCCAGCCTGCCCTGTGTCAGCCCCCCAGCCCCAGCCTGCCCTGTGTCAGTCCCCCCCAGCCCCAGCCTGCCCTGTGTCAGCCCCCCATGCCCCAGCCTGCCCTGTGTCAGCCCCCCAGCCCCAGCCTGCCCTGTGTCAGCCCCCCCAGCCCCAGCCTGCCCTGTGTCAGCCCCCCCAGCCCCAGCCTGCCCTGTGTCAGTCCCCCCCAGCCCCAGCCTGCCCTGTGTCAGCCCCCCCAGCCCCAGCCTGCCCTGTGTCAGTCCCCCCAGCCCCAGCCTGCCCTGTGTCAGCCCCCCCAGCCCCAGCCTGCCCTGTGTCAGCCCCCCCAGCCCCAGCCTGCCCTGTGTCAGCCCCCCCAGCCCCAGCCTGCCCTGTGTCAGCCCCCCAGCCCCAGCCTGCCCTGTGTCAGTCCCCCCCAGCCCCAGCCTGCCCTGTGTCAGCCCCCCCAGCCCCAGCCTGCCCTGTGTCAGTCCCCCCAGCCCCAGCCTGCCCTGTGTCAGTCCCCCCAGCCCCAGCCTGCCCTGTGTCAGCCCCCCCAGCCCCAGCCTGCCCTGTGTCAGCCCCCCCAGCCCCAGCCTGCCCTGTGTCAGCCCCCCAGCCCCAGCCTGCCCTGTGTCAGTCCCCCCAGCCCCAGCCTGCCCTGTGTCAGCCCCCCCAGCCCCAGCCTGCCCTGTGTCAGCCCCCCCAGCCCCAGCCTGCCCTGTGTCAGCCCCCCAGCCCCAGCCTGCCCTGTGTCAGCCCCCCAGCCCCAGCCTGCCCTGTGTCAGCCCCTCCAGCTCCAGCCTGCCCTGTGTCAGCCCCCCCAGCCCCAGCCTGCCCTGTGTCAGACACCCCAGCCCCAGCCTGCCCTGTGTCAGCCCCCCCAGCCCCAGCCTGCCCTGTGTCAGCCCCCCCAGCCCCAGCCTGCCCTGTGTCAGCCCCCCCAGCCCCAGCCTGCCCTGTGTCAGCCCCCCAGCCCCAGCCTGCCTTGTGTCAGCCCCCCCAGCTCCAGCCTGCCCTGTGTCAGCCCCCCCAGCCTGCCCTGTGTCAGACACCCCAGCCCCAGCCTGCCCTGTGTCAGCCCCCCCAGCCCCAGCCTGCCCTGTGTCAGCCCCCCCAGCCCCAGCCTGCCCTGTGTCAGTCCCCCCAGCCCCAGCCTGCCCTGTGTCAGTCCCCCCAGCCTGCCCTGTGTCAGTCCCCCCCAGCCCCAGCCTGCCCTATGTCAGTCCCCCCCAGCCCCAGCCTGCCCTGTGTCAGTCCCCCCCAGCCCCAGCCTGCCCTGTGTCAGTCCCCCCAGCCCCAGCCTGCCCTGTGTCAGCCCCCCAGCCCCAGCCTGCCCTGTGTCAGCCCCCCAGCCCCAGCCTGCCCTGTGTCAGCCCCCCAGCCCCAGCCTGCCCTGTGTCAGTCCCCCCCAGCCCCAGCCTGCCCTGTGTCAGCCCCCCAGCCCCAGCCTGCCCTGTGTCAGTCCCCCCCAGCCCCAGCCTGCCCTGTGTCAGCCCCCCCCAGCCCCAGCCTGCCCTGTGTCAGCCCCCCAGCCCCAGCCTGCCCTGTGTCAGCCCCCCCCAGCCTGCCCTGTGTCAGCCCCCCAGCCCCAGCCTGCCATGTGTCAGCCCCCCCAGCCTGCCCTGTGTCAGTCCCCCCAGCCCCAGCCTGCCCTGTGTCAGTCCCCCAGCCCCAGCCTGCCCTGTGTCAGCCCCCCCCCAGCCTGCCCTGTGTCAGCCCCCCAGCCCCAGCCTGCCCTGTGTCAGTCCCCCCAGCCCCAGCCTGCCCTGTGTCAGTCCCCCAGCCCCAGCCTGCCCTGTGTCAGCCCCCCCAGCCCCAGCCTGCCCTGTCAGCCCCCCCACCCCCAGCCCCAGCCTGCCCTGTGTCAGCCCCCCCACCCCCAGCCCCAGCCTGCCCTGTGTCAGTCCCCCAGCCTGCCCTGTGTCAGCCCCCCAGCCCCAGCCTGCCCTGTGTCAGCCCCCCACCCCCAGCCCCAGCCTGCCCTGTGTCAGTCCCCCCAGCCCCAGCCTGCCCTGTGTCAGCCCCCCCAGCCCCAGCCTGCCCTGTGTCAGCCCCCCAGCCCCAGCCTGCCCTGTGTCAGTCCCCCCAGCCTGCCCTGTGTCAACCCCCCCAGCCCCAGCCTGCCCTGTGTCAGTCCCCCAGCCTGCCCTGTGTCAGCCCCCCCAGCCTGCCCTGTGTCAGCCCCCCAGCCCCAGCCTGCCCTGTGTCAGTCCCCCAGCCTGCCCTGTGTCAGCCCCCCAGCCCCAGCCTGCCCTGTGTCAGCCCCCCAGCCCCAGCCTGCCCTGTGTCAGCCCCCCCAGCCCCAGCCTGCCCTGTGTCAGCCCCCCAGCCCCAGCCTGCCCTGTGTCAGCCCCCCCAGCCCCAGCCTGCCCTGTGTCAGCCCCCCAGCCCCAGCCTGCCCTGTGTCAGTCCCCCCAGCCCCAGCCTGCCCTGTGTCAGCTCCCCCAGCCCCAGCCTGCCCTGTGTCAGCCCCCCCACCCCCAGCCCCAGCCTGCCCTGTGTCAGCCCCCCAGCCCCAGCCTGCCCTGTGTCAGTCCCCCAGCCTGCCCTGTGTCAGCCCCCCAGCCCCAGCCTGCCCTGTGTCAGCCCCCCCAGCCCCAGCCTGCCCTGTGTCAGCCCCCCCACCCCCAGCCCCAGCCTGCCCTGTGTCAGCCCCCCAGCCCCAGCCTGCCCTGTGTCAGTCCCCCAGCCCCAGCCTGCCCTGTGTCAGTCCCCCAGCCTGCCCTGTGTCATCCCCCCAGCCCCAGCCTGCCCTGTGTCAGCCCCCCAGCCCCAGCCTGCCCTGTGTCATCCCCCCAGCCCCAGCCTGCCCTGTGTCAGCCCCCCAGCCCCAGCCTGCCCTGTGTCAGCCCCCCAGCCCCAGCCTGCCCTGTGTCAGCCCCCCAGCTCCAGCCTGCCCTGTGTCAGCCCCCCCCAGCCCCAGCCTGCCCTGTGTCAGCCCCCCAGCCCCCGCCTGCCCTGTGTCAGTCCCCCCAGCCCCAGCCTGCCCTGTGTCAGTCCCCCCCAGCCCCAGCCTGCCCTGTGTCAGTCCCCCCAGCCCCAGCCTGGCCTGTGTCAGCCCCCCCAGCCCCAGCCTGCCCTGTGTCAGCCCCCCCAGCCCCAGCCTGCCCTGTGTCAGTCCCCCAGCCCCAGCCTGCCCTGTGTCAGTCCCCCCAGCCCCAGCCTGCCCTGTGTCAGCCCCCCCAGCCCCAGCCTGCCCTGTGTCAGCCCCCCCAGCCCCAGCCTGCCCTGTGTCAGCCCCCCAGCCCCAGCCTGCCCTGTGTCAGCCCCCCAGCCCCAGCCTGCCCTGTGTCAGTCCCCCCCAGCCCCAGCCTGCCCTGTGTCAGTCCCCCCCAGCCCCAGCCTGCCCTGTGTCAGCCCCCCATGCCCCAGCCTGCCCTGTGTCAGTCCCCCCCAGCCCCAGCCTGCCCTGTGTCAGTCCCCCCCAGCCCCAGCCTGCCCTGTGTCAGCCCCCCCAGCCCCAGCCTGCCCTGTGTCAGCCCCCCAGCCCCAGCCTGCCCTGTGTCAGTCCCCTCAGCCCCAGCCTGCCCTGTGTTAGCCCCCCCAGCCCCAGCCTGCCCTGTGTCAGCCCCCCCAGCCCCAGCCTGCCCTGTGTCAGCCCCCCAGTCCCAGCCTGCCCTGTGTCAGTCCCCCCCAGCCCCAGCCTGCCCTGTGTCAGCCCCCCCAGCCCCAGCCTGCCCTGTGTCAGTCCCCCCAGCCCCAGCCTGCCCTGTGTCAGCCCCCCCAGCCCCAGCCTGCCCTGTGTCAGCCCCCCCAGCCCCAGCCTGCCCTGTGTCAGCCCCCCAGCCCCAGCCTGCCCTGTGTCAGCCCCCCAGCCCCAGCCTGCCCTGTGTCAGCCCCCCAGCCCCAGCCTGCCCTGTGTCAGCCCCCCAGCCCCAGCCTGCCCTGTGTCAGCCCCCCAGCCCCAGCCTGCCCTGTGTCAGCCCCCCAGCCCCAGCCTGCCCTGTTTCAGCCCCCCAGCCCCAGCCTGCCCTGTGTCAGCCCCCCCCAGCCCCAGCTTGCCCTGTGTCAGCCCCCCAGCCCCAGCCTGCCCTGTGTCAGCCCCCCCAGCCCCAGCCTGCCCTGTGTCAGCCCCCCCAGCCCCAGCCTGCCCTGTGTCAGCCCCCCCAGCCCCAGCCTGCCCTGTGTCATTCCCCCCAGCCCCAGCCTGCCCTGTGTCAGCCCGCCCCAGCCCCAGCCTGCCCTGTGTCAGCCCCCCAGCCCCAGCCTGCCCTGTGTCACACCCCCCATGCCCCAGCCTGTCCTGTGTCAGCCCCCCCAGCCCCAGCCTGCCCTGTGTCAGCCCCCCAGCCCCAGCCTGCCCTGTGTCAGTCCCCCCCAGCCCCAGCCTGCCCTGTGTCAGTCCCCCCCAGCCCCAGCCTGCCCTGTGTCAGCCCCCCATGCCCCAGCCTGCCCTGTGTCAGTCCCCCCCAGCCCCAGCCTGCCCTGTGTCAGTCCCCCCCAGCCCCAGCCTGCCCTGTGTCAGCCCCCCCAGCCCCAGCCTGCCCTGTGTCAGCCCCCCAGCCCCAGCCTGCCCTGTGTCAGTCCCCTCAGCCCCAGCCTGCCCTGTGTCAGCCCCCCCAGCCCCAGCCTGCCCTGTGTCAGCCCCCCCAGCCCCAGCCTGCCCTGTGTCAGCCCCCCAGCCCCAGCCTGCCCTGTGTCAGTCCCCCCCAGCCCCAGCCTGCCCTGTGTCAGCCCCCCCAGCCCCAGCCTGCCCTGTGTCAGCCCCCCCAGCCCCAGCTTGCCCTGTGTCAGCCCCCCCAGCCCCAGCCTGCCCTGTGTCAGCCCCCCAGCCCCAGCCTGCCCTGTGTCAGCCCCCCAGCCCCAGCCTGCCGTGTCAGCCCCCCAGCCCCAGCCTGCCCTGTGTCATCCCCCCAACCCCAGCCTGCCCTGTGTCAGCCCCCCAGCCCCAGCCTGCCCTATGTCAGCCCCCCAGCCCCAGCCTGCCCTGTGTCAGCCCCCCCCAGCCCCAGCCTGCCCTGTGTCAGCCCCCCAGCCCCAGCCTGCCCTGTGTCAGCCCCCCCAGCCCCAGCCTGCCCTGTGTCAACCCCCCAGCCCCAGCCTGCCCTGTGTCAGCCCCCCCCTGCCCCAGCCTGCCCTGTGTCAGCCCCCCAGCCCCAGCCTGCCCTGTGTCAGTCCCCCCCAGCCCCAGCCTGCCCTGTGTCAGTCCCCCCCAGCCCCAGCCTGCCCTGTGTCAGCCCCCCCAGCCCCAGCCTGCCCTGTGTCAGCCACCCCAGCCCCAGCCTGCCCTGTGTCAGCCACCCCAGCCCCAGCCTGCCCTGTGTCAGTCCCCTCAGCCCCAGCCTGCCCTGTGTCAGCCCCCCCAGCCCCAACCTGCCCTGTGTCAGCCCCCCCAGCCCCAGCCTGCCCTGTGTCAGCCCCCCCCAGCCCCAGCCTGCCCTGTGTCAGCCCCCCCCCAGCCCAAGCTGCCCTGTGTCAGCCCCCCCAGCCCCAGCCCTGGTGTTTGATCTGCTTGAGTTCAGTGTTCCCAGAGAAAAGCAGAAACATGTTTATTTCTCACCAGACGGAATAAGTTGAACAGTTTAAGGGGGATGTTTTAAGGAAGCCAATTTTACTCCGGAGGTGAACCCCACAAACCTCAGCTCCGGGGACCCCCTGCTTCCTGAGATACTTACCTCCGAAGGGGGCGCCGGTATCTCCTGCAAGTTTAAAGCTCCTGCGTCACGTAAGCCAATAGGAAACCGCATCGGATGACGTCACAGCTTTCTATTGGCCCGCACAGCGCTGGAGATTTGAAAAGCGGCCATTATGTGAACCCCGCAAGCAAAGCAAGAGCAGCTACTGGCACCCCCTACGGAGGTAGGTATCTCCGGAAGCAGGGGGTCCCCAGAGCTGAAATGAACGTGGTTCAGATCCGGAGACCCCCTGCTTCTATCCTATGTTATAAAAATATATCACTATAAAATTCACCCACTTGGATTGCCTCTTTAAAGCCCAATTCGCACTTGGCTGGGGGTTCAAAAAAATCTATTTGTTCAGAACCGACCTTCCGTTTTCCCTTTCACCCTAATAACCACTTCCTCTGTCATTTGTCCCGGTGTTTCTGGAGTTTGGGCTTTGGGTCTCCTGGTTCTGACTGTAAAGACCTATTAAACATGTCTTTAACTATAAAACATGTTGGACAAGGCGTTGGTTATTTAGCCGTATTGTAGATCAGTAATGTGTTACTACATGCCGCGATCATGTTTAGCCCCAGTGTAAAAGTGATACAGAATAAATATGGAGAACTCCATACTTCCAGCCATCTATGGCCCAAATCCATGAAAGGGTGCACAGCCTTAGCGTGCCTTTACTCCCATGCATTTGTATTGTATTGTATTGTATGTCTTTATTTATATAGCGCCATTAATGTACATAGCGCTTCACAGCAGTAATACACGTGGTAATCAAATAAATAACAGATAATATAAATAAGAGATCATGGGAATAAGTGCTTTAGACATTAAAGTAACATTAAGGAAGAGGAGTCCCTGCCCCGAGGAGCTTACAGTCTAATTGGTAGGTAGGGAGAACGTACAGAGACAGTAGGAGGGAGTTCTGGTAAGTGCGTCTGCAGGGGGGCAAGCTTTATGTATCATGTGTTCAGAATATCCACAGTGCTATTCATATGCTTCTTTAAGCAAATGTGTCTTAAGGTGGGTCTTAAAGGTGGATAGAGAGGGTGCTAGTCGGGTACTGAGGGGAAGGGCATTTCAGAGGTGTGGGGCAGTCAGTGAAAAAGGTTTAAGGCGGGAGAGGGCTTTAGATACAAAGGGGGTAGAAAGAAGACATCCTTGAGAAGAACGCAAGAGTCTGGATGGTGCATAACGAGAAATTAGGGCTGAGATGTAAGGAGGGGCAGAAGAGTGTAAAGCTTTAAAAGTGAGGAGAAGAGTGGAGTGTGAGATGCGGGATTTGATCGGAAGCCAGGAGAGGGATTTCATGAGGGGAGACGCTGAGACAGATCTCGGAAAGAGTAGAGTGATTCTGGCAGCAGCGTTTAGGATAGATTGTAGGGGAGACAGGTGAGAGGCAGGAAGGCCGGACAGCAGGAGGTTACAGTAATCAAGACGGGAGAGAATGAGGTCCTGAGTCAGAGTTTTAGCAGTCGAGCAACAGAGGAAAGGGCGTATCTTAGTTATATTGCGGAGGAAAAAGCGACAGGTTTTAGAAATGTTTTGAATGTGTGGGGTGAATGTGAGAGAGGAGTCGAGTGTGACCCCTAGGCAGCGTGCTTGGGCTACTGGGTGAATGATCGTTGTTCCAACAGTAATGTGGAAGGAGGTAGTAGGGCCAGGTTTGGGAGGAAGTATGAGGAGCTCTGTTGAGTTTAAGGCGACGGAGGGCCATCCAGGATGATATAGCAGAGAGACATTCAGAAACTTTGGTTTGTACAGCGGGTGTAAGGTCGGGTGTTGAAAAGTATATTTGTGTGTCATCAGCATAGAGGTGATAATTAAACCCAAAAGATGTTATTAGGTCACCTAGAGAGAGAGTGTGTACAGAGAAAAGAGATGAGGTCCCAGGACAGAGCCCTGAATGGAAGCTGAGGTGTGCTAAAGATTAGCCCCCCTTTTGTGTATCTGTGCCAAGGTGTTATTTTGCTTTGAAAATATAGACCCCAAAACATTATTAGTCCCACCGTCCATTACAGCCGACTATCCGTTCTGCTCACTCCTACAAGCCGACAGCCCACCCAAAACAGCAGGAATGGGCCCTTCTCTCCCAGCTCTCCTGCTACTGTGGATAACAGGCAGATCAGGGCAGAGACATCATACAGTGTGAGCCCTGACTTGTCTCCGAGGAATGGTACGATGTTGATGGGTCTATGTATGAACGCGGAGATGCAGCAGTTTTAATGCACTGTTTCCTGGTCCAATCTGCTTCACACGTAAACAAGCTGGTTAATCAACTTTCTTCCATTCAGTGGCGAGTTTTAGGGGGTTATTCATTAAACTGCGATAGTGCCGATCGGGGGAATTTATCTGATGGAAAATCCCATTGACATCCATTTTGACTTTAATAATCCATTGAAGCAGAAGAAAGGGAGAGTGAGGCACAGAGGGGTACAGTTTGTTTCACCCTGTGCTTCGTGTAACCCCAAACTAACCCCTCCTAGTGACACTCCCCATATCCCAAACTCATTCAGATGGCGCAAAACTGCGTTCAGATAAAGCAGTAATCCCGCCTAAACCATGATATATTCTTTATATAATTGGAAGCAGAAGGCCCCCCGGAGCTGAATCGGGCTATTTCCAGCAACAGGGAGCCCCCGGGATATTTACCGGTAAGCTCACCGGTGCCAGAAAGCAATATGGCCTCTAAATCTCACAGGTCTCATGGGCCAATAGGAAGCCGTAACATCACGGGTTTCCAGCTTCCTACTGGCCGCCAGGGGGCGCCCTTGCTGTACAGGTATGCTCCAGTACCTTCCCCGGCACGGAAAACAGTAATTATCGTGAGAGCTAGTTGGTTCTTGGTGCTGATTGCAGCACGGTTCTGCTCCGGGGAACTCCCTGGGTCCAATTAGGTTAAAACAAAAATAAATAAATCAGACTTTGCTGGGACTGCTGCTTTAAAGTTTTTTTTTAATCCATAGACCCTAAGAGGAGCGAAATGAAAACGATGCTCTTTGGTCAGCATTGCTGTACAATGGCCATGTTACATAGACTCATAGAGTCCCATAGTTTTTAACAAGAAAGGCTGTGTGCCAGTACTCAGAGATACTCCCCTACAATGGTGCAGTGTTATACTGTATGTTCATTTTCAGGGGTGAATCAAACTCTTGGTCCAAACAAGAATAGGGGTTACAATAGCAGGTAGTCCAGTGTTCAAAGGAACAAGGACTGCATTGGTCCAGCAAACGGCATTAATAAAGGTTCCTAGAACAGCAGCTCTCCAGGACTTATCAGGAGAGGAGATAAAGACCCTAATAATACCGGCGGCACAGATTGGCTGTCCTGTCACCCTGACTATCAGACAGAAAGCCGGCCGTGCTATTTTCGGAAGATATTTGATGATACCCCTGTAAGCAGGGAGGTGTGAGCCCGTGTTACTTCATTCTGAGATTGCATCAAAATGTTTTTGGGGGAAAATCTCACTCATTTGGAAACACCACCTCTGAACTTGTCACTAAAATGCTTGGCAATTTCTGGGCGTTTTCCAGAACTAAGCTTTAGCTTTTCGGGGGGGAAAAATTTTCAGGTGAATTTCAGAAAAATCTGAATCTGTTTAATGCCTTCCAAAATCTTCAACATTTGGAATACATTTGGCAACCAAGTTTCCGCAGATTCACATCTGCATAGGAATGGAAGGTCCATGTCTACCTATAGATATAGACGTCCAAACTATAACCACAGCTCAAAATACAGATGTAGGAAGACTCACTGTCCCCAGTGCCGCGGAACGAAGATTGCGGCACCTGGGACGGTGCCTGGGGCAATCGCGCTATGTGGGGGCCATGCTTCTGAATGGGAACCCCCGCTACGTTAATCTTTGGCCGCGGCACGGAAGACCTTAAGACCTCATAAAAAATAGGCAAGCAAATGGGTGGGTTACACCAGGCACCTTAGGAGAGACCTACAGACTCCTGAAGGCATTATTTCCCTGAGATTAAACCCACTACACGTCTACTCATTAACGGTGACTGACCAGTAACACAACTCCTGAGTGCCTTATTGCTTGAACATTCCATCTTCTGGGTTTCCAATTTATCAGCACTTTCCTGATATTGAATGGAACGTCCTAGTTAAAGCTGGTAGAAACCGCAACATATATCAATTAAGGGGACATTACATAGATCGGAATTGTTCAGACATCGTATTGTCACGTATGGATCAATGTTTGCAGTGAAGGATTGGGCCACTGAGCCTTTTTTGCTTTACTTCCATATTTGGCCACAAAACCAGCCACGATAATGCTTTGACTAATTTTAGAAGCAGGACTGCATATCATTTTATGGTAATCCAATTTTGTGGTGCCTTATTGCACTGTAATAAGGGGTTCATGGGGAAAGGGGCCACAAACGGTGAAAATCATGTACCTACAGTATCCTAGTGATTTCTCAATAGTCCACAAATCCCAATATCTTCCTCCTGTACTTGTTCCTTTTCTGTTTATTATTTCCGGGTGTGCCAGTCAGTGGTTTGACCAAACCCTTATCCGTGTGTCCGTCCCAAGCTCCCACCTGCTAAGTATTAAAATACTTTCACTACAAGTCAGCTAGTGAGACCTCAAACAAATCACTCCATCCCGCCTTCCAGCAGAGATCCCTCCTTCTCCCCCCCTCAGCACTCTTACTCTCACTCGGCTCACAAAACGTACTTTTGATATAATTTGTGGAAAAGCCTTAATCTATAAGCAACGGCTGTATGTAAAATTCTCCGAGCCAAAAAAGCCAGACATTTGTTTTGTTATTTTTTCCCCAAAGATATTTTCTATTTTACATATTTAAAGGAATTGGACAGGGTAAAGAAAAGGGGGAAGGAGGAGGGGGGAGGGGGTGGGGGAGGGAGTTAAATAAGTCAGAATTAAAACATCAGTCTCTAGAATTAACATTGGTTAAAAAAGTGTGGGTTAGGCGGGATTGTGGTTGGGCGTATGTAGTCAGCAGTGCTAATTGTTAGAGATCCAGTATTATATATGTTATATCCCCATTAACTAACTAAATATTTTGCCAGCTGCGAGAGAATAGTAATACTTATTACTGCTTTACATGGCAGCATGTGCATTTTTAAGGGTTAGGATTGCCATACCCGTAATGCCCGTTTAAATAGGAATTATTACATAATGTTTGGTTCTGAACTCCCAAACGTCACGTGTCTGGGGGTGTTACCCGTGTTAGCTGCCGCGTGATTATAAGGACCCGTTCCCCCCCGGGACGTGATGAGTCTCTTCTGCGGTGCAACAAAGGCCAACTAATCAGTCAACAACAAAATGATACATTGCCCAACATGACACAGGATAAGCCAGCCTCATCTTTTGGACCACATTGCGGTGCTATCTCATAGACTTGTCTCTGGGTGGGTCGGTTTCCCTGACACTCCCATCCGTTCCCGGGCATCACTTGTCTCACATTTGTATCCTGTACCCTCTGTGGCATGTCCTGTTAGTTTTTGTCTCATCTGGTTTATCTGTGTTGGTTGCCATGTTAGTGAAACCTGTGCCTCATCCTGTCTCCTCCCTGCGGTGTCTTCTGAACACATCACCGCCCTTCCTGCTCCGTGCGCAGCAACAACACCTGTCGCTGAGGGCGTCTCTCTTCACCGACACAAGACTTGAACCACGAGATCTCTAATGTGCCAGAGTGTAATAAAGCAGCAGGTCAGGTTCTAATGGGAACGTCCTGTACTGTGCCAGGGTAAGGAGTATCTCTGCTCCATGGCTGCCAGGGAGGTCCTGATCAGGGGGGTGTCTTTATCACAAGGCGCTGATGGCTACAGATACTTTAACCAGCCACAATGCATGGTGGATGGGACATGCAGAACAAGCCCCTCTTTGCAGTAGGCCGGGTTTCACGTGGCTGCAGGAATGGGACTATATGACTTGGCCTGAGAGAATTCTGACATTCTTTACCGATTCTGTTGAACGCAAAAAGTAAACAGTTCGGCTTAAACTGCCTAAGAGATTTTCGGCAACGACGTGGCTTTGGGGAACGCTTAACACTATGCCCTTCCCTCCCTGGGAACCATAACAAATGCCCCCAATCCCTTGGCCTCATCCCCTTGCTTCCTAGAATAAGGACACAACACTAGTATGAGAGTTAACGGAGCTCGTATTGCCACATTCCTGACATATGCATAAAGCAGAGCGTGAACCAAACAATTAATGTCCCAACTCTCACCCGTGTCCGGCAGCTGCTGCCAAGTCTATCGGCATTTACCATCCCCCATTTATCCCATGCTATGTCCTTTAACAATGGCCTTTTCATGCCCCCAGAACCACCATCAGGAGCTCCCACTTGGCAAGGGTTCAAATCCCAATCCTCCCCTCCACCGCCAGCTGTGACAATCAATTTACCAAGATAACAATAACAAGCTCTTCCATTAAAGTTATTCTTTTATTTTTATGTAATGCAATGAAAGGAAAACCGAGACAGGAGGGTGGAATATGCCCCATCATGGAGAAGTCAAGAGGGCTTCCCTACCGTGATACCGTCCACTCCTCTCCAAAGCCACCACTCCCGATTCATCACTTCCTACCCTGGACACCTTCTCTGTCCTTAAATCTTAAGCTAACCCCGCACTGTCATCACCCTCACTCTAGCAGGTCAAGGTCACTTGGTCTGCAGTCTTGGTGGCCCTCAATGAAACTTCAGGCTCCTTCGTTTGACAAAGAAGGAATTAGAGCTCCACCACATGCCACGTGCTATTAAAACATTTAGCGATGCACGAAACGGGAAATGGGATTTTGGGTGTAAAAACAACGTCGAAAATACGCAACACATTGATTTCTGACTCATCTTTTCCGATGGCAGAGGCGCTCGGAAGGCTGCCGCCTGAAAGTATTCACACACGTTGCAAACAGCAACATATGTAGGACTGCCGTTTGCTGTGAGTTCAGTGCATTGGCATCTTTCACCGCCAAACAGGGCAGGCACGCAGAGGGACGATGTGAAACTGAACTTGTGAGGAACATTATCTTGAAATGTCTGGTGTCCTTATTTGGACAGAGGAATTGATTGGCCTGTGACGGCCAGAGCTAGTAAGAGCTTAAAAATGCTCCTAAAATTGCGATGAAATGAGTGAAAAAGCTGGGACGAAACCCAAAGTGGGACGACTTCTTATTAGCCAGTAGGAAGAAGCATTCAGCATAGGCTGATTTATTAACCCTTTCACAGAGAGAGGCAGAGATATCAACCTCCAAGTGCCTTTCGGTGCATTGCAAGCACTTCTGGTGCTGAATAGCCGAAGTGTTAGCCTTGTCGCGCTGCAGGGGTTGTTTTACCACTAATTTATACTGCTGACCTATTATTTTGAATGTCTTCGGCCATTTACATTCGGGGTCAGTCTATAAACACTGAAAGCGCATATCCGCGCGATTTGCACGGAACGAACGCCCCATTACAGGGATTGGAACTTTGGGCGCAGACGGCGCGGATCGGCACTTTCGGAGTTTACAGAATAATTCCCCGTGGTGCTTTATGAGGAAATATTACAGCTGATTTAATAGACAGGGAATTAATTACACTGCAGAGATAGGAGCTTTGAAGCATCAATCCGCTGTATTCGACCATAAAAAAATAAATGTCTCCTGTTAACGTTGCAAAGTTGTTTTTAGAGATCCCTCTCTCTGTCTTACAATGTGCCCAATCACCCCCACTTGTAAGGCCTCGGCCAGGCAGGGAACGGGCGCGCAGGGAAGAAGAGGGTGAGCAGGGAGGGACTGTTCCTTTAATAAGCCTGGCCACTGAATTTGGTTAGAACAGGGTTGGGCAAGTCCAGTCCTCAAGGGCCACCACCAGGTCAGAATTTCAGGATATCCCTGCTTCAGCACAGGTGGCTCAATCAGTAGCTCAGTCGAAGACCAGTTAGGTGGTAATGGGGAGTGGGTTGAGCATCCCTGATCTAGACCAAGAGAGTGTCATAATATCCCTTGAGTGTCGGAGGACCCTGCAAAGCCTGGCAATGAGGTCTACAATACCGGGAACCGAGGTGTCTATCTACTCAAGTCTTCCGGCTTCAAAACAGGGGCGAGACCGGTGCACCATCAATACCACGGAAAAGAAATCCCATGGAAAGCAATTGGGGTTTGTCATTTGGTAAATCTGGTGATTCAAACTCTTACCGCGACGTGCGCGGATTTTCGTGTGGCGTTGGTGAGATGTGGTGGTGGCTGCAGTGAGGTTTGTGGGAAACGTGATAACATTCTCACCAGCTCTTCACAAGTGCGCGCGCGTCACGTACGTTCAGAGCAAACTGGGACCATTGTGAACATCTTGAGCGTACTTATTATATAATTTGTCATTAGAACGATGTCCTTGTGTGTGGTTTGACCTTATTGGGCTTGTCCTTCAGTTTATGTCAGATATATCAATATAAATAAACCATAAGAAGAAGAGCTGAAATTATTCCCAGCATCCTTATATTTCCAGTTTATATTTAAAGGGGAATTCATTTTGGACGCTTCTCCTGGTTTTACAGCATAAATCTTCCGCAAATCTTTCCAAAATACAGAACTTTGCCCCAAAGTTTTAATTGAAGCTGATTTTTAAACGTGGCGTTGTACTGTACCACTAAGCCACTTTGACCACTAGTTCCACCAAAAATGACATGGGATATGTATCAATTTGCGCCAGTGACAGGTGTAAGAAGTGAACTAATCTTACATTTGGCGCAGATCTCTGGCGTACAGGCTGACGTCACGGTGACAGGGCAGATTTATTTGCCCAAAGGGAGAAGCACCAATTATATGATCCATCTCATTCTCATTATAATATCACACTGATTCTCTCCTCCCCTAGCGCTTCCTATCACCGCTCCCCAAACACGCGTGGAGCGAATTGAGGTGACAAAGGGAGCAAAGCTCCTAGATACATTGACGCAGAGTCAAAAATGACACAATTTGCGATGATTGTGCCACTTGATACAAATCTCCCCAATATGTTAGGCTAGGGGTGCCACGTTTATGATTTTATAATAGGGGATGCCGAAAACCAGTAGGAAATGTTAATTAACAGCACTCACCATTTCTCCCCCCCACCCCCATTCTCTCTCCTCCCCTATCTCTTTCTCTCCCCCTTCATCTATTCATTTCGTCCCTCCTCCTCCCCTCATCATTCTCTCGCCCTCCATTTCTTCCCCCTTCCTCCTCGATTAATTTCTTTCCCACTGCATCTCTCAGCCTTCTCCCTCCATCTTTCATCCCCCTCCCTCCATCTCTCAGCCCCTTCCCTCCCTCCATCTCTCAGCCCCTTCTCCCTCCATCTCTCAGCCCCCTCCCTCCCTCCATCTCTCAGCCCCCTTCTCCCTCCATCTCTCAGCCCCACCATCTCTCAGCCCCTCCCTCCATCTCTCAGCCCCCTCCCTCCATCTCTCAGCCCCATCCCTCCATCTCTCAGCCCCTCCCTCCATCTCTCAGCCCCCTCCCCTCCCTCCATCTCTCAGCCCCTCCCTCCATCTCTCAGCCCCCTCCCCTCCCTCCATCTCTCAGCCCCTCCCTCCATCTCTCAGCCCCCTTCTCCCTCCATATCTCAACCCCTCCATCTCTAAGCCCCTCCATCTCTCAGCCCCTCCCCTCCCTCCATCTCTAAGCCCCTTCTCCCTCCATCTCTCAGCCCCCTTCTCCCTCCATCTCTCAGCCATCTCCCTCCATCTCTCAGCCCCCTCCCTCCATCTCTCAGCCCCCCCTCTCCATCTCTCAGCCCCCTCCCTCCATCTCTCAGCCCCTTCTCCCTCCATCTCTCAGCCCCTTCTCCCTCCATCTCTCAGACGCCCGTCCCTCCCTCATCTCTCAGCCCCCATCCTCTCTCCATCTCTCAGTAAAGACACAGACTGACACTGAGATTGCTGCAGGGTAACCTGGTTCAATTCCCGGTGTCGGCTCCTTGTGACCTTGGGCAAGTCACTTTATCTCCCTGTGCCTCAGGCACCATAACATAGATTGTAAGCTCCACGGGGCAGGGACTGTGCCTGCAAAATGTCTCTGTAAGCAGCACTATACAAGAACATGCTATTATTATTACTATTATTACTTAACCCACTACAGTTTCTGGCTGACCTGACCAACTGCCCTTGGTACAGAATCGACTTAATTCCCGACCCTGATTCTGCGCTCGACTATTTCCAATCTGAGTTCTTAAAACTCTGTGATACCCATGCTCCACTACGCAGAATAAGCGTACGGGACCCCACCTTCCATGGGTAACAACCAACCATATAGCACTCTACCATCTTAGGGCGCCTTGTACAAAGTAACTGGCACAACCAAGGATCTTAATAACTACAGATGCCTGCGTGAATTTTTTTTAATATTGCTTTTGAAGACTTCCCCATGGTGCTTTTATTTCAAACAGAACAAGGAGAATGTGTACAACCAATATGGCCAGGCACTGCCATCTACTGCACCTACCCACCATCAAGGCCAGAGACTGCCATCAACTGCATCTACCCACCATCAAGGCCAGAGACTGCCATCAACTGCATCTACCCACCATCAAGTCCAGGCACTGCCATCTACTGCACCTACCCACCATCAAGGCCAGGTACTGCCATCTACTTCACCTACCCACCCACAAGGCCAGGCACTGCCATCTACTGCACCTACCCACCATCAAGGCCAGAGACTGCCATCAACTGCATCTACTCACCATCAAGGCCAGGCACTGCCACCAACTGCACCTACCCACCATCAAGGCCAGGCACTGTCACGAACTGCACCTACCCACCATTAAGTCCAGGCACTGCCATCTACTGCACCTACCCACCATCAAGACCAGGCACTACCATCTTCTGCACCTTTCCACCATCAAAGTCAGCCACTGCCATCTGCTGCACTTACCCACCATCAAGGCCATAGACTGCCATCTATTGCACCTACTCACCATCAATGCCAGCGACTGCCATCTATTGCACCTATCCACCATCAAAGCCAGCAACTGTCATCTACTGTAGCTACCCACCATCAAGGCCAGGCACTGCAATCTACTGTAGTTTCTCACTATCAAGTCCAGGCACTGCCATCTACTTCACCTACCCACCCACAAGGCCAGAGACTGCCATCAACTGCACCTACCCACCCGCAAGGCCAGGCACTGTCACGAACTGCACCTACCCACCATCAAGTCCAGGCCCTGCCATCTACTTCACCTACCTACCCACCCACAAGGCCAGGCACTGCCATCTACTGCACCTACCCACCATCAAGACCAGGCACTACCATCTTCTGCACCTTTCCACCATCAAAGTCAGCCACTGCCATCTGCTGCACTTACCCACCATCAAGGCCAGAGACTGCCATCTATTGCACCTACTCACCATCAATGCCAGCAACTGCCATCTACTGCACCTATCCACCATCAAAGCCAGCAACTGCTATCTACTGTAGCTACTCACCATCAAGGCCACGCACTGCCATCTACTACACCTACCCACTATCAAGGCCAGCCACTGCCATCTACTGCACCTACCCACCATCAAGGCCAGGCGTTGCCATCTACTGCACCTGCCTACCATCAAGGCAAGGCACTGCCATCTACTGCACCTACCCACAATCAAGGCCAGGCACTGCATCTAAAGCACTTATTCCCTCACCTGCTGTCTCAGTAAGTTTCCCATCATACCACTTAGATTGTAAGCTCTCCGGGGCAGGGATTTCCTTTCCTATTGTGTGACTTTGCTGCGCTTCTTGCGTTATTATAATTCCCTGTATTGTGTCTTTAGTAAAGCGCCGAGTACACAGTGGTGGCTCAGTGAATACAGATACACATACATGGATACTGTACAGTGCTGCCACGGTGTCACAGGAACCAGTGGTACTAATGCTCATGTACAGGGAAGCAAAGGGAATGGAATCGGGGCAGCTTTATGGGTCACGTGGTTCTGGTCCAGAAGTGTCACGGAAACTCCGGTGCCACGGACAGAGTCCAGCATGGGAGGGGTTAACGAGTCGCCCGTGTTTGTGACCAGGAATTCACCGAGAGGTTAAATCAGCCAGGCCACGTACTCCGCCAAATACCAGAGAAGCCCGGTACGGAAATCCTACAACCGCAAGAGGAAGTGCCACGTATTATTAACACCCCCGTCCCCCCCCCCCCCCCCCCAAATAGCATATAGTTAGAGGAACTTAGCATTACCCAGACCACGCTGGGATGACACGCTTTCCTTTTCCAGCCTGACTATATCATTTGCTCATGAAGACCCCCCCCAGCCGGTGAATCCCACCTCTGCCTATCCTCCCGCACCATCACACACACACACACACACACACACACACACACACACACACACACACACACACACACACACACACACACACACACACACACACACACACACACTACATTTGTGGGACGGTGTAAGCCTTCTTAGAAACTCTTGTCCTTTAAAGCAGCGCAACATGTGGGTTTTTGTTTCATAGGATTGAAGTAGAGGGTCCCCTATTAATTTCAGCTGCGGGGACCCCTTTCTTCCAGAGATACTGACCTCCGTAGGGGGGACAGCTCCGCAGTATTATGTCACAGGCACGCTGGTGAAATAGGACATCGCAAGGGATGATGTCACAGCGTCCTATTAGCCCACGTGACGCAGGAGCTTTAAAACCGCCATTTTTGTAGCCCCCATTTTTGTAGTGCTGCTACAAGCACCCCCTATGGAGTGGGGCATCTCGGGAAGCAGGGGGTCTCCGGGGCGTAAATTAATGCAGTCCAGCTCTGTAGACCCCCTGCTTCACTCCCAGGGATGCTGGGGGATTTGTAGGGTTGCAATACGGCAATAATATTATGAATACGTTAATTTTTCTTTGATAAATCAGGGGCACATTTTTGTCCCCGTTTTGCAGCTGTGAGACTTTGATAAATAACCCTCAACGTGTCTGCCATTTCCTCCCGTGGAATAAGTTGCAACGGGGCCTCTGTTGTGACGACAAATATGTGAGGCATTTGCAAATTCACAAAACAGGTGACATTCAGCCCAAAAAAGGTCCCATTTCAGAAGAGATCGTTAAAAAGGGGCCACGTTGCATGGGTAATGCAGCCAATCAGGAGCCGGTGTAAGGAGTCTGGGGGTGGGGCCAAGAACAGGAGGGAACAGCATGGAGCAGGGGGAGGAGAGAGGTGAGTGTGTGTCAAGCGCGTCGCCCCTTTCACCATTGTGTACAGTATTTTTGGAGAAGCCACCTGGCAACCCTACCCATAGGCTAGGGGGTGGCCCTCCTCACTAGCGTTGTGGCGTTACGGTGGCATGCAACGCCACGGTGTCATGGCAGTGCGGCGTCCCAACGTCATTTGCCGCTGCGTTGTCATGGCACCACATTGTCATGGGATGCTGCGGAGTTATGTCGCCGTGACGACGCAGCGCTACAGGAGGGGGCCCGCTCCGGAAAAAAGGCAAGACTCTCTCACGCACACACGCATTTTCTCCCCCCAAATTGCTGCATCAAAAATATTGCTGCTCCGGGCTATAGCTTACTCAGCCTTAGGGGAATTCCGCCACTGCCGCGAAATGCGTTGATTTGTGTGCGACTGTGGTGGCTGCTGCAGAGAAGTTTGTGAATGAAAACATTCACCAGAGCTCTTCACAACTGTGCGCGTGTCACGTATGTTCACAGAGCAAACTGGGACCATTGTGTACATCTCCAGCAAATACCTGCGTTTACTTGATATCACTACTTATTAGAACGATGTAGAAAAAATGTTAGAAGAGGTGGTCACTGCCTTCCGATAACAGGAATCACCAAGCGTAGTATAATAAAAATTAATATTTATTCATGAAAAAACGAAAGAACACACAAGTAGTGTATACTCTAACGCGTTTCGCCTCCGTTGAGACTTTATCAAAGAGTCTTAGAACGCTGTGTTTGCGTTTGTCTGAGCTTATTGGGCATGTCCTCCAGTTTATGTATGTTATACCAATATAAATAAACCATAAGAAGAAGAACAACTGAAACGTACCCCAGGAGCACCTCCTCTTTCCTTATTAATACGCTTATATTTCCACTTTGTATTTAAAGAAAAGGGGAATTTATTCTGCAAGCCTCTTCCCGTTTTACAGCATACATCTCCCTCAGATCTTTCCCAAATACAGTTTCAAGAAGTTTTCATTAAAGCCGAATTTTAAACGTGGCATTGTACCCCCAAAAATGACATGGGGTATGTATCAGAAAAGGCTCTCTCCCCTTTAGTTTTTAGTAAGCTCATTGTGTATCATTAGGTTGAGAGCTGGTCCACAAAATGTAACCCCGAGAGGGACTTCATGAGACACCCTGAACATTACTTTGCTGCTAAAGGGACTTGTGACATCAGGGGAATGCTGCAGGGTTCACTATTTTGTTCAATCAGGCCACGTACGGTACCACTGCTTTTTATTAGATACCCACACAGTTTTTTGCACAAGTTCGCAAAATCGCTGCCGTAAAAAAATGAACAAATTTGGCAACATTTTCCGAAACGAGACGGGACTGTTCAGTGATAAAAAAAAACTAAAAGAGGGAGAGGATTTTAGCAAATACCAACATACATGTGACATGTACACACATCGCCACCACAAGGGGGAACTCTACATGTGACATGTACACACATCGCCACCACAAGGGGGAACTCTACATGTGACATGTACACACATCGCCACCACAAGTGGGAACTCTACATGTGACATGTACACACATCGCCACCACAAAGGCGGAACTCTACATGTGAAATATACACACATCGCCACCACAAGGGGCAGATCTACATGTGACATGTACACACATCGCCACCACAAGGGGGAACTCTACATGTGACATGTACACACATCACCATCACAAGGCGGAACTCTACATGTGACATGTACACACATCACCATCACAAGGCGGAACTCTACATGTGATATGTGCACACATCGCCACCACAAGGGGGAACTCTACATGTGATATGTACACATATCGCCACCACAAGGGTGAACTCTACATGTGACATGTACACACATCACCAACACAAGGCGGAACTCTACATGTGACATGTACACACATCACCATCACAAGGCGGAACTCTACATGTGACATGTACACACATCACCATCACAAGGCGGAACTCTACATGTGATATGTACACACATCACCGTCACAAGGGGGAACGCTACATGTGACATGTACACACATTGCCACCACAAGGCGGAACTCTACGTGTGACATGTACACACATCGCCACCACAAGGGGGAGCTCTTCATGTGATATGTACACACATCGCCACCACAAGGGGGAACTCTACATGTGACATGTACACACATCGCCACCACAAGGGGGAGCTCTACTTGTGACATGTACACACATCGCCACCACAAGGGGGAACTCTACATGTGACATGTACACACATCGCCACCAGAAGGCGGAACTCTACATGTGACATGTACACACATCACCACCACAAGGGGGAACTCTACATGTGACATGTACATGCATCGCCACCACAAGGGGGAAATCTACGTGTGACATGTACACACATCGCCACCACAAGGGGGAACTCTACATGTGACATGTACACACATCGCCACCACAAGGGGGAACTCTACATGTGACATGTACACGCATCGCCACCACAAGGGGGAACTCTACATGTGACATGTACACGCATCGCCACCACAAGGGGGAGCTCTACATGTGATATGTACACACATCGCCACCACAAGGGGAGAACTCTACATGTGACATGTACATGCATCGCCACCACAAGGGGGAGCTCTACATGTGACATGTACACGCATCGCCACCACAAGGGGGAACTCTACATGTGACATGTACACACATCGCCACCACAAGGCGGATCTCTACATGTGACATGTACACTCATCGCCACCACACGGGGGAACTCTACATGTGACATGTACACACATCGCCACCACAAGGGGGAACCCTACATGTGACATGTACACGCATCGCCACCACACCAATACATCCTGCCTTACATTTAAGATCTGCTATCATGTGTTGGTTAGAGGGTATGGCAAGCAATGCATCTTGTCTTTTACCCTGGCAGACAGGGAATATAATGCATGGCAAATCAGATATTAACCCTTCCCTCTCTGTCACACACACATCTCCACCACAAGGGGGAGCTCTACGTGTGACATGTACACACATCGCCACCACAAGGGGGAACTCTACATGTGAAATATACACACATCGCCACCACAAGGGGGAACTCTACATGTGACATGTACACACATCGCCACCACAAAGGGGAGCTCTACGTGTGACATGTACACACATCGCCACCACAAGGGGGAACTCTACATGTGACATGTACACACATCGCCACCACAAGGGGGAACTCTACATGTGACATGTACACACATCGCCACCACAGGGGGGAACTCTACATGTGACATGTACACGCATCGCCACGACAAGGGGGAGCTCTACGTGTGACATGTACACACATCGCCACCACAAGGCTGTGTGAATTGGCAAAAATCATCAACATTTGCGTAAAATGTATAAGCCGTGCTGCCATGTTCTTTTTAGAGTGAAGAGGCTTTCTCCTGGCAACCCTTCCAAACAAACCATACTTGTTCAGTCTTTTTCTAATTGTACGGTCATGAACTTTAACATTTAACATGCTAACTGAGGCCTGTAGAGTCTGAGATGTAACTCTTGGTTTTTTTGCAATTTCTCTGAGCATTGCACGGTCTGACCTTGGGGTGAATTTGCTGGGACGTCCACTCCTGGGAAAATTGGCAATTGTCTTGAATATATTCCACTTTTGAATAATCTTTCTCACTGTAGAATGATGGTCTTTAAATTGTTTGGAAATTGCCCTATAACCCTTTCCAGATTGATGGGCAGCAACAATTGCTTCTCTAAGATCATTGCTGATGTCTTTCCTCCATGGCATTATGTTTACACACACCTGAATGGTCCAGACCAGCAAACTGCTAAAACTTCGGCTTTTATAGAGGTGGTCACACTTTCTGATGATCAATTAATCAAGATCATTTGATTAGCAGCACCTGTCTGCTACTTAGCATCTTAATTCCTATGGAAGCAGTAAGGTGTACTTAGTTTTTCACACATAGCTTCTCCATTTTGGCTTTATTTTTGTTAAATAACTCATGACACGGTATAATATGTTAAGTGTTGTTGTTCATCTGAGGTTGTATTTACCTAATTTTAAGACCTGCTAAGGAACAGATGATTGTTATTATGTCCTGATATGTAAAACCATACAATTCAAAGAGGGTGTACTTTTTCACACGTGTGTGTGTCACCGATGTCTAATGAGCTAAAACGAAGTGATTAATGCATTTACACTGTAACTTGCACTTTAGAGTAGGATTCCCTTGCCTGTGTTATCTCTCCCTTTTCTTGCCAGCATACCTAATTCATCAGTAGGTGTGATCGGAACGTGCATTAGTCTGGTTTCCTAACTCCTGGAGTGCAGCACACGGGCACTCCCTGCTGCATCGTAACCAAAAGAACACAGCCTTTTTCAGGCTTCTCAAAATGATTGAAAAATAAAGGCACATCGATCATCAAGATCTGGAATCCCCTAAAACCAGCCGATGCCTTTGGTTTTCTTTGGCTTTAAGTGGGACTGACCCTTCAACAGGGGTAAGAGCGATGCTGATGTCTCTGAAACGGGTGAAACTGGTTTCAATTTCACTGTCAGCCTTGGGCAAGTCACTTTGTCTTCCTGTGCCTCATATGCCAAGATAGATAGTGACCGCTACGGTGCGGACACTTATGGACGGCACAATAAAGTGATATATAACAGGGGGCATCGACTCCCGTCCTCAAGACCCCCCAACAGGTCAGGTTTTCAGGATATCCCTGCTTCAGCACAGGTGGCTCAGTCAAAAGACTGAGCTACCTGCGCTAAAGCTGGGACTGATTGAGCCACCTGTGCTGAAGCAGGGACTGATTTGGCCATCTGTGCTGAAGCAGGGATATCTTGAAAACCTGACCTGTTGGGGGGGTCTCAAGGACTGGAGTCGAGCCCCCCTGATGTCGAAGAGAAACTATTTTTTTTATTAAGAACAGCTCGGGTTTTGTCCTCCGCTTATGTCTCCTGTCTGCTCCCAGCCTGGAATATATAAACCAGCAGACAGACTTTCCTGTATGGACGGCTGGGGGTCTAACAGCTTACACGGGATTTACCGACGTCTTGTTGAGTTTAAAATATGGTTTTATGGCAAACAAATTGGCCTGCTCATATTGTAACATTTTATTTGAAGGGGTCCGTGTGAGAGTGTTTGGTGCTATATAATATTAGGCCTCCGGCATGTTTCTTCCCCGGAATAATGTTTGGTACATCGCAGACATAACAAACTAAAGCATGACCTCTTGCTGATGAGGACCAGACCAGGCTGTGTATGTTTACCCCTGGTCAGTGGGAGGAGGTTGCTGCTCTTGCCTTCACTTCACAGCTCTGTGTATAAATAGTTGAGGGTGTTGAAGTCCAGACGAGCAGACGTGTCTGGCATGGGTCTCCCAGGAGAGAGTCTGAGATGGGAGCTTCTGCCATGAAGTTCTTCTCCCTGCCGCCGTCAGGCTGTGTGATTACCCAGGGATGCTTTGCGTGCGTGCGGAGAAGTCCATGTAAGGCCATGGACCGGTCAGCGTGTGGAAGCTTCTGCCCCAGAGTCCGACTTCTTCCATTCACTTGCACTGAGGCAAGGGGACTTTTATCAGAGGGAAATTATAACTACGTTTCATTATTCAGCTACAAACCGGGGTGTCTTCCCTGGTGGGGCGTGGGATTTTCTGTGGGGGGGCGCGGCGTTTACAGAGGCCCCGCGCTAAATGCCGGGGGGCCGTGCGAGGCCTTTGTAACTTTACTTACCTTGGCTTCCAGCGACACGTCTCCATGACAATGCTGCATCAAATGACTACGCGGGGTCATGTGACGTCACATGACCACGCTGCGTCATTTGACGCCGGAACCGAGCAGGGGGCAGGGGGTGCGCGAGCAGGTAGGAGAGTAGGCAGGGGGGCACAGACTGAAACGTTTGCACATCCTTGCTCTAGGGAGAGTCAGGGAGTGTGGTACAGTGATAACAGGAAATGACCATTCTACTGTATTCTACAAAGGTACAGAGCTTGTCAGGAGCACACGTTAGGGCTATATCTCTTAAGTGGTGCTATGACATAAGACACCTTTTGGCATCAAAGACATCTCCCGACCCATTTGTTTTATTTTATAATTTGCCTTCCGGTGTTTAAAAGAGAAATTCGTGCGATTTTGTAAATTATTATGTTTTAACAGGATTGGAGTAGGGGGGGCTCTGGAGCTGGACCCCGTTAATTTAAGCTCTGAAGATCCCCCCGCTTCCCGAGATACAGATCTCCAAAGGTGGTGCCGGTATCTCGGCAAAGTTTAAATCACTTGCCTCATGTGGGCCAATAGGAAGCCGCGCCTGATGATGTCACTGCCTCCTATTGGCCCTCAGGGCGCGGGAGATTTGGAACTCCGCCATTAAGTGCACCCCTGCTAACTGAGCAGAGGGGATGGATGGGATGAGGGAGCAGGATCACACATGCAGAAAAAATGCAAATAGTACAGCACAATAATAAAATAGTACCAAGAAAGGGCAAAGTCTAAAGGTATTATACTCACAAACGTGTGAGCCAATAATGCATGTCACACTCAAATGGTGTAGAGAAGCAAAGGCTCCGCGTGGTGGGTCCTCTGGATGTAGAAGATGGATAAGTGTGTACTAGGACAGAAGGCGGAGAGACACCATAGCATAGACTGTATAACAATTCATTTAATAAAGAAGCACTTCACAAGTGCGCACTTACAATTTGAAGTATAAAAACAAGCATGTAATAGTCAGCGTTTCGCTATCTCCAGTAGCTTCGACAGGAATCCAGCTACTGGAGATAGCGAAACGCGTAGAATCAAGGCGACAGCGGAAGTGACCCTCAGGTGGACCGACGCCGAGTTTGGAGCTGGTATTTTCTCACGGCCGCATTTGAAAATCGCCCCTGCATGGCGTTTCCGGGTTCCGTCAAGCGCGGAGCGGTGAGGACATCTTCGCTCCATCTGCTGACTATTACATGCTTGTTTTTATACTTTAAATTGTAAGTGCGCACTTGTGAAGTGCTTCTTTATTAAATGAATTGTTATACAGTCTATGCTATGGTGTCTCTCCGCCTTCTGTCCTAGTACACACTTATCCATCTTCTACATCCAGAGGACCCACCACGCGGGGCCTTTGCTTCTCTACACCATTTGAGTGCGACATGCATTATTGGCTCACACGGTTGTGAGTATAATACCTTTAGACTTTGCCCTTTTTTGGTACTATTTTATTATTGTGCTGCACTATTTGCATTTTTTCTGCATGTGTGATCCCGCTCCCTCATCCCATCCATCCACTGTTTACCAAGGATCAGGAAGACTTGTCCTCACATGAAGGTTGAGTGGGACCACTTTGCATTTTGTATTGAAGGTTTTATCATTTTTCTACTGCCCCTTTGGTGTGTGTTTATGTACCCTGTTAATACACGGGGGGGGGGTGATTATTTTCACTGTCTTCATCACCATTGGATAATTTCCCTGAGCGCCAATCCTGTATCTTTTGTGTTCTAACTAAGCAGAGTGGCTACAGGCACCCCCTACGGAGGTCAGTATCTCTGGAATCAGGGGGTCCTCACAGCTGAAATTAATGGGGTTCGACTCCAGAGACCCCCCTGATTCAATCCTGATTAAAATTGAACAAATTTGCACACAAAAAAAAAATCGCTGGCTTGGATTGTCTCTTTAAAGATTTGTCTACCCTTTTACGGCGCTTTCCCACCCAGAATTTTATTTTTGCACAAATTAGTTTCCTTTTTTTGTTACCCTGACTACACTCTGCAATGTGAAATCCTCCCATCGTTTTCAGCAGGGGGGGGAGAGGGGGGGGGGAATAACTAATGGAAACCATTCGATCTCGTAAAAAAAAAATGGCCGCTCTCGGAGCTCAATCCGGGTGGGAATTCTCCTAAAGCATAACATTCCAAGAGGGCAGGCTTGTGCTGAAGTCTAAGGCCCCTACTTAATGTGCCGTGAAGCCGCTGCTCTGTCAGGGAAGCTCTGAGCTCCATCCAATGGAAGTCTCAGAGTGGCTTTCTAATGTTCTATCAATAGAAAACCCATTTGTGCCGATGTTTGGGAACAAGCTCTCTTTTCCATGCTCCTGATTTCATGACTGTGATGCAGTAATATTGCTGAAATTAATATAATGTTGATATTACTGATTGGACTGGGGGGGGGGGGGGGTCTCTGGAAAAGAATTGAAGGCGATGTTCTGTTTCCATTTTGTCTGTTCTGTTAGTGTCCATTTTGTGTGTAAGAGTGTGTGTGTGGTGTAAATTAGAGTTTTGCTCACAGTAGATTTACGACTGTGCCTGAAGTAACGCCCACATTTATGGTACCACAAAGTACCTGGTTCCTATAAAAAAGCTGTTTTAACCAGGTTTTAATGATCTGTAAGATGATTGGTTTAAGAATTAAGCAGTGGTTAGTATATTCTTCCTAGTAACCTATTTTTAACAAAGGAATAAAACATTTATAACAAGCCTGCTTGGACACTCCCTAGCAGAGAGTCTCATTGATTTTTGAAGGTGTATGATCATACTCAGTGCTTTACTGTGCAATAAACGACTTATTATCTAGAACCCGTGTTTGTGAGTTTGCAAACAACGTGTCTCTTTCTGTGTGTTTGGAACAGGTGACCCCGGCACGCGGAGAGATCGCGGTGACAGCGGAAGGGAGACGCCTCATCCTGGAAGTGGAGAAAAACCAGTAGGTTTTTTTCGGGTGTTATCTTGGTGGGACCAGGTCTTCTTCCCGGGGCTGTAATAAGTCAATGAGAGGATGAGAGCCAGCGATGACAGGGTTATTGCAAAGGGGTCTGAAACACATTGAAAGGTTACTGGTACTGAAGCAATAAAGCAGATAAAACAGACATTAACTACGAGGATGTCAAGTTCAGTCAACATCCGTCTATGGCAGTTGTGGCCAACTCCAGTCTTCAAGGGCCACCAAGAGGTCAGGTTTTCAGGATATCCCTGCTTCAGTACAAGTGGCTCAATCAGTTATGACTGAGCCACCTGTGCTGACCTGACCTCTTGGTGGCCCTTGGGGACTGAAGTTGGCCACCCCTGGTCTACGGGCTACAGGGCTGAGCGTCTCACCTCTGCTAAACCCTGTGGTTATGTCTGCGTACAGATGGAAACGTATCATGATCGCATCTTCATGCCAACAATACAATCCACAGTAATATTTATTGTGCATCACCAGTCCCTGTAACGTGTCTCGCCACGATCCAGGAGCATAGCATCAGCATGCAGGAAATGTGCTGGGAGGGTCTCGCTGCCGACTACACCTTCGGGGGCATGAAGAGATCATGATGAGGGGGCTATATTATGGGACGGGGCTGTATTATGGGACGGGGGGCTGAATTATGGGACGGGGGGCTGTATTATGGGACGGGGGCTGTATTATGGGATGGGGGCTGTATAATGGGACGGGGGCTGTATTATGGGACGGGGGGCTGTATTATGGGACGGGGGGCTGTATTATGGGATGGGGGGCTGTATTATGGGACGGGGGGCTGTATTATGGGATGGGGGCTGTATTATGGGATGGGGGGCTGTATTATGGGAGGGGGCATGATGAGATCACGGTCACAGGATTGGTGGGCAGTTTGATTTATAAAGCGCCAGCCTATTCCGCAGCGTGGTACAACAGGGGAACAGAGATTTGATCATTACGTAACCCATTACATACAAATATAGACAAGCGTGCACAGATAGAGAGAGGTAATGAGGGCCCTGCTCACAGGAGCTTACAATCTAGAGGGAATGAGGGACAATGTTGAAGAACAGGTGGATGACTGCTCATTGTGGGATGGTGCATGCGTCAGGTTGGAGTGTGGAAAGGCGGATGTCATGGGCAGGGCATAGGGGGTGTTTAGGGGCATATTTGGGGATGAGATGTAAGGGAGGGGGGCAGTGTTGTTGAGAACTTTGTAAGTCAGAGTTAGGGTTTAAGTTTGATTCTGGAGGATATGGGAAGCCAGTGTAGTGAGTGAGGTTCGTAGAGCATGTCCTTCCATAGCAGGATGACACAGTGACACTGTCCATCAACATTGAGCCTGCTACTGTAGTATTACATGATGATCCGTGGCACGTAGAGTGTGTCACTGGTACCACTGCACAGGGCTATCTCCTCTCTGAACCTCATGTGATTACCTCTGTCTGACACCAGAAACTTCTCACTCCCTGCTTCATACCTGTGGACCACTCTATTTGCTCGTCTTCCTGGTGGGATCGGGCAGAGCCCTCTCCGATGATGCAGCCAATGCGAGTGACACATTAGTCGAGCCCCCTCCACTTCTGTTTTCTGTATCCGGGGGCCCGGTCAGGTCATGTGGTCGCTCATGGAGTATCTCCATTACACATGGTCCTGCATGTGAGCTGGCTCAGAAGTAGGATACAATGTTGCAGATCCCAGGCACATGAGGCATGACTCAGAGCTAGGAAAGTTCTAGTAGGCCATGTGACCGGTGGGGGGACAGATTGCTACAGCATGTTTTGCCCAGAGACAGAGAAGGGGAAAGGTTGACACCCCCTGGTATAAGAGGTGGGGAATTATCATGGGACGGGGGCTGTATCATGGGATGGGGGCTGTATCATGGGGGGGAGGGGGCTGTATCATGGGGGGGGAGGGGGCTGTATTCTCTCTGGTTTTGTAGTCATTTGCCTTTTATTTCTCCCTCTTTAAGGCCAAAATACAACTTAGTGAGAAGTATCTCACAGTTACAGCTATCTCTCACTGTAACATGCACAGCTATCTCTCACTGTCACACACACAGCTATCTCTCCCTCCCTGTAGTGCCAGCTATACACGTCCTAAGCTGACTCCTGTAACCGATCCGCCTCTCGCCCGCCGGCACCGGCCCTGTCTCCTGTAACAGATCCGTCTCCTACCCGCCGGTTCTGGCCCTGTCTCCTGGACTGCGGCCCAGGCAAGGCGTGTTTGGAGTAGGGAAGCAGAATATCTCTGCAGGCTCCGAGGTGGAATCATTTGGGGTTTCTGTCCAAGCAAAAGAAAGAATAAGAGGAATATTTGTCTTGACCTCAGAGTCTGCTCCCCCCCCCCCCTCCTCATCCTGCAAATAAAGCATGTACACACAGGTCTGGAGGTACAATAGCTATGGCGTCTATTAAAATATAGAGGGGAGGTGCTGACCAGAGCGCTCCCCCAACCGGTGAGGTGCTGACCAGAGCGCTCCACCCACCGGTGAGGTGCTGACCCGGCCAGAGCGCTCCCCCCACCGGTGAGGTGCTGATCTGGCCAGAGCGCTCCCCCCACCGGTGAGGTGCTGACCCTGCCAGACCGCTCCCCCCCCACTGGTGAGGTGCTGACCCAGCCAGAGCGCTCCCCCTACTGGTGAGGTGCTGACCAGAGCGCTCCCCCCACCGATGAGGTGCTGACCAGAGTGCTCCCCCCACCGGTGAGGTGCTGACCAGAGCGCTCCTCCCCACCGGTGAGGTGCTGACCAGAGCGCTCCCCCCACCGGTGAGGTGCTGACCAGAGCGCTCCCCCCACCGATGAGGTGCTGTCCAGAGCGCTCCCCCCACCGATTAGGTGCTGACCAGAGTGCTCCCCCCACCGGTGAGGGGCTGACCAGAGCGCTCCCCCCACTGTTGAGGTGCTGACCAGAGCGCTCCCCCCACCTATGAGGTGCTGACCAGAGCGCTCCTCCCCACCGGTGAGGTGCTGACCAGAGCGCTCCCCCCACCGGTGAGGTGCTGATCTGGCCAGAGCGCTCCCCCCACCGGTGAGGTGCTGACCAGAGCGCTCCCCCCACCTATGAGGTGCTGACCAGAGCGCTCCTCCCCACCGGTGAGGTGCTGACCAGAGCGCTCCCCCCACCGGTGAGGTGCTGACCAGAGCGCTCCCCCCACCGATGAGGTGCTGTCCAGAGCGCTCCCCCCACCGATTAGGTGCTGACCAGAGTGCTCCCCCCACCGGTGAGGGGCTGACCAGAGCGCTCCCCCCACTGTTGAGGTGCTGACCAGAGCGCTCCCAATGACGCCCAAATCATGGCTGGTTTGTTATTATTAAGATTTTATTATACACTTTTTTTTTTTTTACTTATCATGATACTCGCTACTTTTTTCTGGCATTTAGTTTGGCAAACTCCTTCATGATGTCGGTGAAGTCGACCGGCTTCATAATGTCGTTCCCTGGGATATTACCGTCACGGCACGAAGGTCGTGTTCTTGCTTTATGGAACGTAACTGAGCCCCAAACACGGGTAACGCCCGGTACATCCGAAGGGCTGTGTGTACATTTGGGTACAGTAAGACTATGGGGCTTATCCTGTAAGTTCCGTTATGGCTTCCAGAATACGCCCTTTGGTTCTTTCGCCTGACAGTTTAGGGTGTCTCAGCTCTCCTCTGTCACTGCCACCAGAACGGCTGCTGGGAAAATAGGTTATCGACAAACTCCGCGACATCTGGGAATGTGGGTTCCACATCGTCTGGGTGGGCCACTGGACAACTGCCTTTTGGATCAAATGGTCCTGCTTATGGCTTAGCACAGGGTTGGCCAACTCCGGTCCTCAAGGGCCACAAACAGGACAGGTTTTCACGAAATCCCTGCTTCAGCACACTGAGCCACTCTGCTGAAGCAGGGATATCCTGAAAACCTGATCTGGTGGTGGCCCTTGAGGACTAGAGTTGTCCAGTCCTGGCTGAGCACCTCTTGGTAAATATGACCCCATAAAGCATATGTGTAAAATATACAGTATATATATACTGTATATATTGCAAGAATATCAAGTGCGCAAAAACAATAGGGTTAAATGTCTTAATAATGCAGTGACAATGCTGGTTTTAACACAAAAAACAAAAATCTGATATACAGTTTATTGCATTCGGCGCAAAAAGAAAAAAATGACTTTATAGAAAAAAATCCTGTTAGGAGATTGGATAAAGTATGCTGATTGTAGATCAGATAATATCTTGTACTTGTAACAATTATAAAATGTCAGTGTGACCAAATCTTAGACAAATATTGTGCAACAATAGCGAGTTGTAGCAAACACTGTTGCTGAAAAAAATCATGGCTACAAAATGGAACTGGGGGGTGTTTTGTTATTTTTCTGTGTCGCAATGGTCAGTGACTTCTGTTTAGAGCCCAGCGAGGTGTGTGTTAAATGGGTGTTTGGTGTCTTATAACTGGAGCCGGTGTAATCAGCACCTCGGGCTGCGGACAGCTCAGGAGCACAGTAGGTAATGGGCCTTTTCACCTTTCACCGCACGCCCCGTCACCGCGTCTCTCCGTCGGACACCCAAACGTACCGCTGAACAGAGTGCTCACCCAGTCTGCCCGGATATCTCACCGCGCACTGCGCCTGCTGCTCCAATCGGCAGTTTCTCGGTTGACTCTGCCGAATCATTCTCCGACTGGTGCCCAGAATTCACCCGTACACAGCGTCTCTCCCTCGGATTCACACCGGAACGCCGCCACACCAAATCAGGAGCTCAATGTACTGCACCGACACACTTTATTCGAGCAAATACCCGGTATGTACCTGGCAGATACCTGGAATGCGCCACTCCTAACCTCTGACAAGCCCCGTTGCATTTGCCTTCCCAGCCTGGGTTCATGCCTGGCTGATGGGCGGCTGATCTGTTAAATGATAATGATTAGGATTTAATAGGCTGCAATGCTTCGCGTGTCTACCAGATGGCATAAATTCATGAATTGTAATGCAGTTTATATATATATACTGTGCAGTATTGCAGCCAGCGGGAATAAAATGCTTCAATCCCTGCTTGGAAAATAACTCAATGTACTGGGGCAGAAAACAGTCACAAACCTCAATACACCCGGGTATACCCGAATTCGTGGGACTAGCCAAGCTCGAATAAAGTGTGTCGCCAGTGTACATATGGCTCAGGCTCCGTTTGGGTGTCCGATGGGGAGACGCGGTGACGGGGCGTGGAAGACGACTAGGCGGATGGCTGAGGCGCTGAAGTGCCAGGACCATTGGGCACAGGAGACGAAAGGTGAAAAGTCCATAGAAGGTCAAAAAGATCAAAAGATCAAGGATTTCACATCATGCGATTCTTCCTTTGTAGCCAATACTATGTCGGTCGTACAAAACGGAAATGTAAAACTCGTATGTCCGAACATATTGGGAACATTAGGATTGGGCTTGAAACACACAGGGGGATATGCACTTAGCTGTGACAACTGCTTGTAAGAGCGATAAATGGCTTTTAAGAGCGATACTGGTGCAGCGGGATTCACAAAGCAGCGATAAGTGAATCGTACTTAAAGTCAGCATTTCTTTTCACCAGCTAAAGGCGGGCGTAAAAGAAATGGAGACAGCCTTAACCGCTTCATTGCCTTAGCGGATAGTCGCTACGGTAATGAAGCTGCCTTTAATGTATTTTTTTTTAATAGTGTGCGGGAGCAGGGGGTCTCCTGAGCTGGACCGCATTGATTTCTGGCTCAGAGACACCCTGCTTCCCGAGTTACAGGCCCCGGTTTGGGGCATCGGGTGCCAGTGTCGCCGCCATTTTAAAAGCGTCCACTTCACGTGACGTGCAACATGTAAATAATGAATGAGATACCGGCACCCCATATCTGGGCCTGTAACTCGGGAAGCAGGGGGTCCCCGAGGCTGAAATTAATGCGGTTCAGCTCAGGAGACCCCCTGCTCCCGCACACTATTAATAAAAATTATATTAAAGCAGCTTCAGTACCATAGCCGCTACGGTAATGAATAGTTTTTTATTGTGATGTGTGTTTTGAAACTAGTGTAGATGAGCAGGGGGTCTCCTGAGCTGAACCGCATTTATTTCAGACACGGGGACCCCCTACTTCAGGAGATACG